>NC_082720.1:93310184-93610184 GCF_030144855.1 Hypanus sabinus | reverse complement strand
TAACAGGTGTGTGAGAGTTTCAACAGGTATTGTTCGTAACAGGTGTGTGAGAATTTCAACAGGTATTGTTTATAACAGGAGTGTGAGAGTTTCAACAGTTAATGTTTATAACAGGTATGTGAGAGTTTCAACAGGTATTGTTTATAACAGGAGTGTGAGAGTTTCAACAGGTATTGTTAATAACAGGAGCGTGAGTGTATCCACAGGTATTGTTTATAATAGAGTGTGAGAGTTTCCATAGGTATTGTTTATAACAGGTATGTGAGAGTTTCAACAGGTATTGTTAATAACAGGAGCGTGAGTGTATCCACACCTATTATTTATAATAGGAGTGTGAGAGTTTCCATAGGTATTGTTTATAACATGAGTGTGAGAGTTTCAGCAAGTATTGTTGATAACATGAGTGTGAGAGCTTCAACAGGTGTTCTTCATAACAGGTGTGTGAGAGTTTCAACTGGTATTGTTTATAACAGGAGTGTGAGAGTTTCAACAGGTATTGTTTATAACATGAGTGTTAGAGTTTCAACATGAATTGTTGATAACAGGAGTGTGAGTGTTTCAACAGGTATTGTTTATAACAGGAGTGTGAGAGTTTCAACAGGTATTGTTGATTACACGAGTGTGCAAGCTTCAACAGATATTGTTTATAACGGGAGTGTGAGAGTTTCAACATGTATTGTTGATAACATGAGTGTGCGAGCTTCAACAGGTATTGTTCATAACAGGAGTGTGAGAGTTTCAACGGGTATTGTTTATAATAGGATTGTGAGAGTTTCAACAGGTATTGTTGATAACACGAGTGTGCGAGCTTCAACAGATATTGTTTATAACAGGAGAGTGAGAGCTTCCACAGGTAATGTTTATAACAGGAGTGTGAGACTTTCAGCAGGTATTGTTTCGAACAGGAGTGTGAGAGTTTCCACTGGTATTGTTTATAACAGGTGTGTGAGAGTTTTAAGAGGTATTGTTTACAACAGGAATATAAGAGTTTCAAAAGGTATTGTTAATAACAGGAGCGTGAGTGTATCCACAGGTATTATTTATAATAGGTGTTTGAGAGTTTCCACAGGTATTGTTTATAACATGAGTGTTAGAGTTTCAACAGGGATTTTTATTAAAAGGAGTGTGAGAGTTTCAACAGGTATTATTAATAACAGGAGTGTAAGAGCTTCAACAGTTATTGTTGATAACAGGAGTGTACGAGTTTCCACATGTATTATTTATAACAGGTGTGTGAGAGTTTCAACAGGTATTGTTTGTAACAGGAGTGTGAGAGTTTCAACAGGTATTGTTTATAACAGGAGTGCGAGAGTTTCAACAGGTATTGTTAATAACAGGAGCTTGAGTGTATCCACAGGTAATATTTATAACATGAGTGTTAGAGTTTCAACAGGTATTGTTTATAACAGGAGTGTGAGAGCTTCAACAGGTATTGTTTATAACAGGAGTGTGAGTGTATCCACAGGTATTGTTTATAACATGAGTGTGAGAGTTTCAACAGGTATTGTTGATAACAGGAGTGTGAGAGTTTCAACAGGTATTGTTTATAACAGGTATGTGAGAGTTTCCACAGGTATTGTTTATAACAGGAGTGTGATAGTTTCAACAGGTATTGTTTATAACAGGAGTGTGAGAGTTTCAACAGGTATTGTTTATATCAGGAGTTTGAGAGTTTCAAAAGGTATTAATAACAGGAGCGTGAGTGTATCCACAGGTATTATTTATAATAGGTGTTTGAGAATTTCCACAGGTATTGTTTATAACATGAGTGTGAGAGTTTCAAAAGGTATTGTTGATAACATGAGTTTCCACAGGTATTGTTTATAATAGGATTGTGAGAGCTTCAACAGGTATTGATAATAACAGGAGTGTGAGAGTTTCCCCAGGTATTGTTTATAACAGGAGTGTAAGAGTTTCAACAGGTATTGTTGATAACATGAGTGTGAGAGCTTCAACAGGTATTGTTTATAATAGGATTGAGAGAGCTTCAACAGGTATTCATAATAACAGGAGTGTGAGAGTTTCAACAGGTGTTCTTCATAACAGGTGTTTGAGAGTTTCCACAGGTATTGTTTATAACATGAGTGTTAGAGTTTCAACAGGGATTTTTATTAAAAGGAGTGTGAGAGTTTCAACAGGTATTATTAATAACAGGAGTGTAAGAGCTTCAACAGTTATTGTTGATAACAGGAGTGTACGAGTTTCCACATGTATTATTTATAACAGGTGTGTGAGAGTTTCAACAGGTATTGTTTGTAACAGGAGTGTGAGAGTTTCAACAGGTATTGTTTATAACAGGAGTGCGAGAGTTTCAACAGGTATTGTTAATAACAGGAGCTTGAGTGTATCCACAGGTAATATTTATAACATGAGTGTTAGAGTTTCAACAGGTATTGTTTATAACAGGAGTGTGAGAGTTTCAACAGGTATTGTTTATAACAGGAGTGCGAGAGTTTCAACAGGTATTGTTAATAACAGGAGCTTGAGTGTATCCACAGGTAATATTTATAACATGAGTGTTAGAGTTTCAACAGGTATTGTTTATAACAGGAGGGTGAGAGTTTCAAAAGGTATTGTTAATAACAGGAGTGTGAGTGTATCCACATGTATTGTTTATAACAGGAGTGTGTGAGTTTCCACAGGTATTGTTTATAACAGGAGTGTGAGAGTTTCAGCAGGTATTGTTTATAACAGGAGTGTGAGAGTTTCAAAAGGTATTGTTTATAACAGGAGTGTGAGAGTTTCAACAGGTATTGTTAATAATAGGAGCGTGAGTGTATCCACACCTATTATTTATAATAGGAGTGTGAGAGTTTCCACAGGTATTGTTTATAACAGGAGTGTGAGAGTTTCAGCAGGTATTGTTTATAACATGAGTGTGAGAGTTTCAGCAGGTATTGTTTATAACATGAGTGTGAGAGTTTCAGCAAGTATTGTTGATAACATGAGTGTGAGAGCTTCAACAGGTGTTCTTCATAACAGGTGTGTGAGAGTTTCAACTGGTATTGTTTATAACAGGAGTCTGAGAGTTTCCGCAGTTATTGTTTATAACATGATTGTGAGAGTTTCAACATGAATTGTTGATAACAGGAGTGTGAGTGTTTCAACAGGTATTGTTGATAACATGAGTGTGCGAGCTTCAACAGGTATTGTTCATAACAGGAGTGTGAGAGTTTCAACGGGTATTGTTTATAATAGGATTGTGAGAGTTTCAACAGGTATTGTTGATAACACGAGTGTGCGAGCTTCAACAGATATTGTTTATAACAGGAGAGTGAGAGCTTCCACAGGTAATGTTTATAACAGGAGTGTGAGACTTTCAGCAGGTATTGTTTCGAACAGGAGTGTGAGAGTTTCCACAGGTATTGTTTATAACAGGTGTGTGAGAGTTTTAAGAGGTATTGTTTACAACAGGAATATAAGAGTTTCAAAAGGTATTGTTAATAACAGGAGCGTGAGTGTATCCACAGGTATTATTTATAATAGGTGTTTGAGAGTTTCCACAGGTATTGTTTATAACATGAGTGTTAGAGTTTCAAGAGGGATTTTTATTAAAAGGAGTGTGAGAGTTTCAACAGGTATTATTAATAACAGGAGTGTAAGAGCTTCAACAGTTATTGTTGATAACAGGAGTGTACGAGTTTCCACATGTATTATTTATAACAGGTGTGTGAGAGTTTCAACAGGTATTGTTTGTAACAGGAGTGTGAGAGTTTCAACAGGTATTGTTTATAACAGGAGTGCGAGAGTTTCAACAGGTATTGTTAATAACAGGAGCTTGAGTGTATCCACAGGTAATATTTATAACATGAGTGTTAGAGTTTCAACAGGTATTGTTTATAACAGGAGTGTGAGAGTTTCAACAGGTATTGTTTATAACAGGAGTGTGAGAGTTTCAACAGGTATTGTTTATAACAGGATTGTGAGAGTTTCAAAAGGTATTGTTAATAACAGGAGTGTGAGTGTATCCACATGTATTGTTTATAACAGGAGTGTGTGAGTTTCCACAGGTATTGTTTATAACCGGAGTGTGAGAGTTTCCACAGCTATTGTTTATAACAGGAGTGTGAGAGTTTCAAAAGGTACTGTTAATAACTGGAGTGTGAGTGTATCCACAGGTATTGTTTATAACAGGAGTGTGTGAGTTTCAACAGGTATTGTTTATAACAGGAGTGTGAGAGTTTCAACAGGTATTGTTGATAACCTGAGTATAAGAGCTTCAACAGTGATTGTTTATAACAGGTGTGTGAGAGCTTCAACAGGTATTGTTTTTTAACAGCAGAGTGAGAGTTTCAACGGGTATTGTTAATAACAGGAGTGTGAGAGCTTCAACAGGTATTGTTGATAACATGAGTGTGAGAGCTTCAACAGGTATTGTTTATAACAGGAGTGTGAGTGTTTCAACAGGTATTGTTGATAAAAGGAGTATGAGAGTTTCAACAGGTATTATTGATAACAGGAGAGTGAGAGCTTCAACAGGTAATGTTTATAAGAGGAGTGTGAGAGCTTCACCTGGTATTGTTTATAACAGGAGTGTAAGAGTTTCCACAGGTATTGTTTATAACAGGAGTGTGAGTGTATCCACAGGTATTGTTTATAACATGAGTGTTAGAGTTTCAACAGGTATTGTTGATAACATGAGTGTGAGAGCTTCAACAGGTATTGTTTATAACAGGAGTGTGAGTGTATCCACAGGTATTGTTTATAACATGAGTGTGAGAGTTTCAACAGGTATTGTTGATAACATGAGTGTGAGACTTTCAACAGGTATTGTTTATAACAGGTATGTGAGAGTTTCCACAGGTATTGTTTATAACAGGAGTGTGATAGTTTCAACAGGTATTGTTTATAACAAGAGTGTGAGAGTTTCAACAGGTATTGTTTATAACAAGAGTGTGAGAGTTTCAACAGGTATTGTTTATATCAGGAGTTTGAGAGTTTCAAAAGGTATTAATAACAGGAGCGTGAGTGTATCCACAGGTATTATTTATAATAGGTGTTTGAGAGTTTCCACAGGTATTGTTTATAACATGAGTGTGAGAGTTTCAAAAGGTATTGTTGATAACATGAGTTTCCACAGGTATTGTTTATAATAGGATTGTGAGAGCTTCAACAGGTATTGATAATAACAGGAGTGTGAGAGTTTCCCCAGGTATTGTGGATAACAGGTGTGTGAGAGTTTCAACAGGTATTGTTGATAACATGAGTGTGAGAGCTTCAACAGGTATTGTTTATAATAGGATTGAGAGAGCTTCAACAGGTATTCATAATAACAGGAGTGTGAGAGTTTCAACAGGTGTTCTTCATAACAGGTGTGTGAGAGTTTCAACAGGTATTGTTTATAACAGAAGTCTGAGAGTTTCCGCAGTTATTGTTTATAACAGGTGTGTGAGAGTTTCAACATGTATTGTTGATAACAGAGTGTGAGAGCTTCACCTGTTATTGTTTATAACAGGAGTGTGAGTGTTACAACAGGTATTGTTGATAAAAGGAATGTGAGAGTTTCAAAAGGCATTATTGATAACAGGAGTGTAAGACCTTCAACAGTTATTGTTGATAACAGGATTGTGCGAGTTTCCACATGTATTATTTATAACAGGTGTGTAGGAGTTTCAACAGGTATTGTTTATAACAGGTGTGTGAGAGTTTCAACAGGTATTGTTTATAACAGGAGTGTGAGTGTATCCACAGGTATTGTTTATAACAGGAGTGTGAGAGTTTCAACAGGTATTGTTTATAACAGGAGTGTGGGAGTTTCAACAGGTATTGTTGATAACAGGAGTGTGAGAGTTTCAACAGGTATTGTTAATAATAGGAGCGTGAGTGTATCCACTCCTATTATTTATAATAGGAGTGTGAGAGTTTCCATAGGTATTGTTTATAACATGAGTGTGAGAGTTTCAGCAGGTATTGTGGATAACATGAGTGTGCGAGCTTCAACAGGTATTGTTCATAACAGGAGTGTGAGAGTTTCAACGGGTATTGTTTATAATAGGATTGTGAGAGTTTCAACAGGTATTGTTGATAACACGAGTGTGCGAGCTTCAACAGATATTGTTTATAACAGGAGAGTGAGAGCTTCCACAGGTAATGTTTATAACAGGAGTGTGAGACTTTCAGCAGGTATTGTTTCGAACAGGAGTGTGAGAGTTTCCACAGGTATTGTTTATAACAGGTGTGTGAGAGTTTTAAGAGGTATTGTTTACAACAGGAATATAAGAGTTTCAAAAGGTATTGTTAATAACAGGAGCGTGAGTGTATCCACAGGTATTATTTATAATAGGTGTTTGAGAGTTTCCACAGGTATTGTTTATAACATGAGTGTTATAGTTTCAAGAGGGATTGTTATTAAAAGGAGTGTGAGAGTTTCAACAGGTATTATTAATAACAGGAGTGTAAGAGCTTCAACAGTTATTGTTGATAACAGGAGTGTACGAGTTTCCACATGTATTATTTATAACAGGTGTGTGAGAGTTTCAACAGGTATTGTTGATAACAGGTGTGTGAGATTTTCAACAGGTATTGTTTGTAACAGGAGTGTGAGAGTTTCAACAGGTGTTGTTTATAACAGGTATGTGAGAGTTTCAACAGGTATTGTTTATAACAGGAGTGCGAGAGTTTCAACAGGTATTGTTAATAACAGGAGCTTGAGTGTATCCACAGGTAATATTTATAACATGAGTGTTAGAGTTTCAACAGGTATTGTTTATAGCAGGAGTGTGAGAGTTTCAACAGGTATTGTTTATAACAGGAGGGTGAGAGTTTCAAAAGGTATTGTTAATAACAGGAGTGTGAGTGTATCCACATGTATTGTTTATAACAGGAGTGTGTGAGTTTCCACAGGTATTGTTTATAACCGGAGTGTGAGAGTTTCCACAGCTATTGTTTATAACAGGAGTGTGAGAGTTTCAAAAGGTACTGTTAATAACTGGAGTGTGAGTGTATCCACAGGTATTGTTTATAACAGGAGTGTGGGAGTTTCAACAGGTATTGTTGATAACAGAAGTGTGAGAAATTCAACAGGTATTGTTTATAACAGGAGTGTGAGAGTTTCAACAGGTATTGTTGATAACCTGAGTATAAGAGCTTCAACAGTGATTGTTTATAACAGGTGTGTGAGAGCTTCAACAGGTATTGTTTTTTAACAGCAGAGTGAGAGTTTCAACGGGTATTGTTAATAACAGGAGTGTGGGAGCTTCAACAGGTATTGTTGATAAAAGTAGTGTGAGAGTTTCAACAGGTATTATTGATAACAGGAGTATAAGAGCTTCAACAGTGATTGTTGATAACAGGTGTGTGAGAGTTTCAACAGGTGTTGTTTATAACAGGAGTGCGAGAGCTTCACCTGGTATTGTTTATAACAGGAGTGTGAGTATTTCAACAGGTATTGTTGATAAAAGGAGTATGAGAGTTTCAACAGGTATTGTTTATAACAGGAGAGTGAGATCTTCAACAGGTAATGTTTATAACAGGAGTGTGAGAGTTTCCACAGGTATTGTTTATAACATGAGTGTGAGACTTTCAACAGGTATTGTTTCGAACAGGAGTGTGAGAGTTTCAACAGGTATTGTTGATTACACGAGTGTGCGAGCTTCTACAGATATTGTTTATAACAGGAGTGTGAGAGTTTCGACAGGTATTGTTTATAACAGGTGTGTGAGAGTTTCAACAGGTATTGTTTATGACAGGAATATGAGAGTTTCAAAAGGTATTGTTAATAACAGGAGCGTGAGTGTATCCACTCCTATTATTTATAATAGGACTGGGAGAGTTTCCATAGGTATTATTTATAACATGAGTGTGAGAGCTTCAACAGGTATTGTTTGTAACAGGAGTGTGAGAGTTGCAACAGGTATTGTTGATTACACGAGTGTGCGAGCTTGAACAGATATTGTTTATAACGGAAGTGTGAGAGTTTCAACAGGTATTGTTGATAACATGAGTGTGAGAGCTTCAACAGGTATTGTAGATAACAGGTGTGTGAGAGTTTCAACATGTATTGTTTATAACAGGGGAGTGAGAGCTTCAACAGGTAATGTTTATAACAGGTGTGTGAGAGTTTCCACAGGTATTGTTTATAACATGAGTCTGAGACTTTCAACAGGTATTGTTTCGAACAGGAGTGTGAGAGTTCCAAATGGTCTTGTGGATAACAGGTTGGTGAAAGTTTCAACAGGTATTGTTGATAACAGGTGTGTGAGAGTTTCAACAGGTATTGTTTATAACAGGAGTGTAAGAGCTTCAACAGTTATTGTTGATAACAGGAGTGTACGAGTTTCCACATGTATTATTTATAACAGGTGTGTGAGAGTTTCAACAGGTATTGCTTATAACAGGAGTGTGAAAGTTTCAACAGGTTTTGTTTATAACAGGAGTGTGAGAGTTTCAACAGTTAATGTTTATAACAGGTATGTGAGAGATTCAACAGGTATAGTTTATAACAGGAGTGTGAGAGTTTCAACAGGTATTGTTAATAACAGGAGCGTGAGTGTATCCACAGGTATTATTTATAATAGGAGTGTGAGAGTTTCCACAGGTATTGTTTATAACATGAGTGTGAGAGTTTCATTAGGTATTGTTTATAACAGGAGTGTGACAGTTTCCACAGGTATTGTTTATAACATGAGTGTGAGACTTTCAACCGGTATTGCTACTAACAGGATTGTGAGAGTTTCAACAGGTATTGTTGATAAACGGTGTGTGAGAGTTTCAACATTTATTGTTGATAACCGGTGTGTGAGAGTTTCAACAGGTATTGTGGATAACAGGAGTGTGAGAGCTTCAACAGGTATTGTTTATAACAGGTGTGTGAGTGTTTCAACAGGTATTGTGGGTAACAGGTGTGTGAGAGTTTCAACAGGTATTGTTGATAACATGAGTGTGAGAGCTTCAACAGGTATTGTTGATAAAAGGAGTGTTAGAGTTCCAACAGGTATTGTTGATAACATGAGTGTGAGAGCTTCAACAGGTATTGTTTATAACAGGTGTGTGAGTGTTTCAACAGGTATTGTGGGTAACAGGTGTGTGAGAGTTTCAACAGGTATTGTTGATAACATGAGTGTGAGAGCTTCAACAGGTATTGTTTATAACAGGTGTGTGAGTGTTTCAACAGGTATTGTGGGTAACAGGTGTGTGAGAGTTTCAACAGGTATTGTTGATAACATGAGTGTGAGAGTTTCAACAGGTATTGTTTATAACAGGAATATGAGAGTTACAAAAGGTATTGTTAATAACAGGAGCGTGAGTGTATCCACAGGCATTATTTATAATAGGAGTGTGAGAGTTTCCACAGGTATTGTTTATAACATGAGTGTGAGAGTTTCATTATCTATTGTTTATAAAAGGAGTGTGACAGTTTCCACAGGTAGTGTTTATAACATGAGTGTGAGACTTCCAACGGGTATTGTTTCTAACAGGAGTGTGAGAGTTCCAACAGGAATTGTTTATAACAGGAGTGTGAGAGTTTCAAAAGGTATTGTTAATAACAGGAGAGTGAGTGTATCCACAGGTATTGTTTATAACAGGAGTGTGGGAGTTTCAACAGGTATTGTTGATAACAGGAGTGTGAGAGTTTCAACAGGTATTGTTAATAACAGGAGCGTGAGTGTATCCACTCCTATTATTTATAATAGGAGTGTGAGAGTTTACATAGGTATTGTTTATAACATGAGTGTGAGAGTTTCAGCAGGTATTGTTTATAACAGGAGTGTGAGAGTTTTAACAGGTATTGTTAATAACAGGAGTGTGAGAGTTTCAGCAGGTATTGTTTATAACAGGAGTGTGAGAGTTTCCATAGGTATTGTTTATAACATGAGTGTGAGAGTTTCAGCAGGTATTGTTTATAACAGGAGTGTGAGAGTTTCAACAGGTATTGTTTATAACAGGAGTGTGAGAGCTTCAACAGGTATTGTTTATAACAGGTGTGTGAGAGTTTCAACAGGTATTGTTGATAACAGAAGTGTGAGAAATTCAACAGGTATTGTTGATAGCAGGAGTGTGAGAGTTTCAGCAGGTATTGTTTATAACAGGAGCGTGAGTGTATCCACAGGTATTATTTATAATAGGAGTGTGAGAGTTTACACAGGTATTGTTTATAACAGGAGTGTGAGAGTTTCAACAGGTATTGTGGATAACAGTTTGGTGAAAGTTTCAACAGGTATTGTTGATAACAGGTGTGTGAGAGTTTCAACGGGTATTGTTTATAATAGGATTGTGAGAGTTTCAACAGGTATTGTTGATAACACGAGTGTGCGAGCTTCAACAGATATTGTTTATAACAGGAGAGTGAGAGCTTCCACAGGTAATGTTTATAACAGGAGTGTGAGACTTTCAGCAGGTATTGTTTCGAACAGGAGTGTGAGAGTTTCAACATGTATTGTTTATAACAGGAGTGTGAGCGTTTCAGCAGGTATTGTTGATAACAGGTGTGTGAGAGTTTCAACAGGTAATATTAATAACAGGAGTGTAAGAGCTTCAACAGGTATTGTTGATAACAGGAGTGTGAGAGTTTCAGCAGGTATTGTTCATAACATGAGTGTGAGAGTTTCAAAACGTATTGTTAATAACTGGAGTGTGAGTGTATCCACTGGTATTGTTTATAACAGGAGTATGGGAGTTTCAACAGGTATTGTTGATAACAGAAGTGTGAGAAATTCAACAGGTATTGTTTATAACATGAGTGTGAGAGTTTCAGCAGGTATTGTTTATAACAGGAGTGTGAGAGTTTCAACAGGTATTGTGGATAACAGTTTGGTGAAAGTTTCAACAGGTATTGTTGATAACAGGTGTGTAAGAGCTTCAACAGTTATTGTTGATAACTGGAGTGTGCGAGTTTCCACATGTATTATTTATAACAGGTGTGTGAGAGTTTAAACAGGTATTGTTTATAACAGGTGTGTGAGAGTTTCAACAGGTATTGTTTATAACAGGAGTGTGAGAGTTTCAACAGGTTTTGTTTATAACAGGAGTGTGAGAGTTTCAACAGTTAATGTTTATAACAGGTATGTGAGAGTTTCAACAGGTATAGTTTATAACAGGAGTGTGAGAGTTTCAACAGGTATTGTTATTAACAGGAGCGTGAGTGTATCCACAGGTATTATTTATAATAGGAGTGTGAGAGTTTCCACAGGTATTGTTTATAATATGAGTGTGAGAGTTTCATTAGCTATTGTTTATAACAGGAGTGTGACAGTTTCCACAGGTATTGTTTATAACATGAGTGTGAGACTTTCAACTGGTATTGTTACTAACAGGAGTGTGAGAGTTCCAACAGGTATTGTGGATAACAGGTTGGTGAATGTTTCAACAGGTATTGTTGATAACCGGTGTGTGAGAGTTTCAACAGGTATTGTTAATAACAGGAGTGTGAGAGTTTCAACAGGTATTGTTTATAACAGGAGTGTGAGAGTTTCAAAAGGTATTGTTAATAACAGGAGCGTGAGTGTATCTACAGGTATTATTTATAATAGGAGTGTGAGAGTTTCCACAGGTATTGTTTATAACATGAGTGTGAGAGTTTCAGCAAGTATTGTGTATAACAGGTGTGTGAGAGTTTCAACAGGTATTGTTTATAACAGGAGTGTGAGAGTTTCCCCAGGTATTGTTTATAACATGAGTGTGAGAGTTTCAACATATATTGTTTCTAACAGGAGTGTGAGAGTTTCAACAGGTATTGTGGATAACAGGTGTGTGAGAGTTTCAAAAGGTATTGTTTATAACAGGAGTGTGAGAGTTTCCGCAGGTATTGTTTATAACATGAGTGTGAGAGTTTCAACATGTATTGTTGATAACAGGAGTGTGAGAGTTTCAACAGGTATTGTGGATAACAGTTTGGTGAAAGTTTCAACAGGTATTGTTGATAACAGGTGTGTGACATTTTCAACAGGTATTGTTTGTAACAGTAGTGTGAGAGTATGAACAGGTATTGTTGATTACAAGAGTGTGCGAGCTTCAACAGAAATTGTTTATAACTGAAGTGTGAGAGTTTCAGCAGGTATTGTTTATAACAGGAGTGTGAGAGTTTCAGCAGGTATTGTTTATAACAGGAGTGTGTGAGTTTCAGCAGGTATTGTTGATAACATGAGTGTGTGAGCTTCAACAGGTATTGTTTATAACAGGAGTGTGAGAATTTCAACAGGTAATGTTTATAAGAGGAGCGTGAGAGCTTCACCTGGTATTGTTTATAACAGGAGTGTAAGAGTTTCAACAGGTATTGTTGATAACAGGAGTGTGAGAGTTTCAACAGGTATTGTTTATAACAGGAGAGTGAGAGCTTCAACAGGTAATGTTTATAAGAGGAGTGTGAGAGCTTCACCTGGTATTGTTTATAACAGGAGTGTAAGAGTTTCAACAGGTATTGTTGATAACAGGAGTGTGAGAGTTTCAACAGGTATTGTTTATAACAGGAGAGTGAGAGCTTCAACAGGTAATGTTTATAACAGGAGTGTGAGAGTTTCCACAGGTATTGTTTATAACATGAGTGTGAGACTTTCAACAGGTATTGTTTCGAACAGGAGTGTGAGAGTTTCCACAGGTATTGGTTTATAACATGAGTGTGAGAGTTTCCACAGGTATTGTTTATAACAGGAGTGTGAGAGTTTCCACAGGTATTGGTTTATAACATGAGTGTGAGAGTTTCAATATGTATTGTTTCTAACAGGAGTGTGAGAGTTTCAACAGGTATTGTGGACAACAGTTTGGTGAAAGTTTCAACAGGTATTGTATATAACAGGAGTGAGTGAGTTTCAGCAGGTATTGTTGATAACATGAGTGTGCGAGCTTCAACAGGTATTGTTTATAACAGGTGTCTGCGAGTTTCAACAAGTATTGTTGATAAAAGGAGTGTTAGAGTTCCAACAGGTATTGTTGATAACAGGAGTGTGAGAGTTTCAACAGGTATTGTTTATAACAGGTGTCTGCGAGTTTCAACAGGTATTGTTGATAAAAGGAGTGTTAGAGTTCCAACAGGTATTGTTGATAACAGGAGTGTGGGAGTTTCAACAGGTATTGTTTATAACAGGAGTGTGAGAGTTTCAACAAGTATTGTTGATAAAAGGAGTGTTAGAGTTCCAACAGGTATTGTTGATAACAGGTGTCTGCGAGCTTCAACAGGTATTGTTGATAACAGGAGTGTGAGAGTTTCCCCAGGTATTGTTTATAACAGGTGTCTGCGAGTTTCAACAGGTATTGTTGATAACATGAGTGTGAGATTTTCAACAGGTATTGTTTATAACAGGTGTCTGCGAGTTTCAACAGGTATTGTTGATAAAAGGAGTGTTAGAGTTTCAACAGGTATTGTTGATAACAGGTGTGTGAGAGTTTCAACAGGTGTTGTTGATAACATGAGTGTGAGGGCTTCAACAGGTATTGTTTATAACAGGTGTGTGAGTGTTTCAACAGGTATTGTGGTAACAGGAGTGTGAGAGTTTCAACAGGTATTGTTGATAACAGGAGTGTGAGAGTTTCAACAGGTATTGTTTATAACAGGTATGTGAGAGTTTCAACAGGTATTGTTTATAACAGGAGTGTGAGAGTTTCAACAGGTATTGTTAATAACAGGAGCGTGAGTGTATCCACAGGTATTATTTATAATAGGAGTGTGAGAGTTTCCACAGGTATTGTTTATAACATGAGTGTGAGACTCAACAGGTATTGTTTCTAACAGGAGTGTCAGAGTTTCCAAAGGTATAGTTTATAACATGAGTGTGAAAGTTTCAGCAGGCATTGTTTATAACAGGAGTGTGAGAGTTTCCACAGGTATTGTTTATAACATGAGTGTGAGTCTTTCAACAGGTATTGTTTCTAACAGGAGTGTGAGAGTTCCAACAGGTATTGTGGATAACAGGTTGGCGAATGTTTCAACAGGTATTCTTTATAACAGGTGTGTGAGAGTTACAACAGGTATTGTTTATAACAGGTATGTGAGAGTTTCAACAGGTATTGTTTATAACAGCAGTATGAGAGTTTCAACAGGTATTGTTAATAACAGGTGCGTGAGTGTATCCACAGGTATTATTTATAATAGGAGTGTGAGAGTTTCCACAGGTATAGTTTATAACATGAGTGTGAGAGTTTCAACAAGTATTGTTGATAAAAGTAGTTTTAGAGTTCCAACAGGTATTGTTGATAAAAGGAGTGTTAGAGTTTCAACAGGTATTGTTGATAACAGGTGTGTGAGAGTTTCAACAGGTGTTGTTGATAACATGAGTGTGAGGGCTTCAACAGGTATTGTTTATAACAGGTGTGTGAGTGTTTCAACAGGTATTGTGGTAACAGGTGTGTGAGAGTTTCAACAGGTATTGTTGATAACATGAGTGTGAGAGCTTCAACATGTACTGTTTATAACATGAGTCTGAGAGTTTCAACAGGTATTGTTGATAACAGGAGTGTGAGAGTTTCAACAGGTATTGTTGATAACAGGAGTGTGCGAGTTTCAACAGGTATTGTTTATGACAGGAGTGTGAGAGTTTCAACAGGTATTGTTTATGACAGGAGTGTGAGAGTTTCAACAGGTATTGTTGATAACATGAGTATGAGAGCTTCAGCAGGTTTTGTTTATAACAGGAGTGTGAGAGTTTGAACAGGTATTGTTGATAAAAGGAGTGTTAGAGTTTCAACAGGTATTGTTGATAACAGGTGTGTGAGAGTTTCAACAGGTATTGTGGTAACAGGTGTGTGAGAGTTTCAACAGGTATTGTTGATAACATGAGTGTGAGAGCTTCAACATGTACTGTTTATAACATGAGTCTGAGAGTTTCAACAGGTATTGTTGATAACAGGAGTGTGCGAGTTTCCACATGTATTATTTATAACAGGTGTGTGAGAGTCTCAACAGGTATTGCTTATAATAGGTGTGTGAGAGTTTCAACAGGTATTGTTTATAACAGGAGTGTGAGAGTATCAACAGGTATTGTTTATAACAGGAGTGTGAGAGTTTCCCCAGGTATTGTTTATAACAGGAGTGTGAGAGTTTCAATAGGTATTGTTAATAACTGGAGCGTGAGTGTATCCACAGGTATTATTTATAATAGGAGTGTGAGAGTTTCCACAGGTATTGTTTATAACATGAGTTTGAGAGTTTCAGCAAGTATTGTGTATAACAGGTGTGTGAGAGTTTCAACAGGTATTGTTTATAACAGGAGTGTGAGAGTTTCAACAGGTATTGTTTATAACAGGAGTTTGAGAGTTTCCCCAGGTATTGTTTATAACATGAGTGTGAGAGTTTCAACATATATTGTTTATAACAGGAGTGTGAGAGTTTCAACAGGTATTGTGGATAACAGGTGTGTGAGAGTTTCAAAAGGTATTGTTTATAACAGGAGTGTGAGCTTTTCGCAGGTATTGTTTATAACATGAGTGTGAGAGTTTCAACATGTATTGTTGATAACAGGAGTGTGAGAGTTCCAACAGGTATTGTTGATAACAGGAGTGTGAGAGCTTCACCTGGTATTGTTTATAACAGGAGTGTGAGTGTTTCAACAGGTATTGTTATTAAAAGGAGTGTGAGAGTTTCAACAGGTATTATTAATAACAGGAGTGTAAGAGTTTCCAAATTTATCATTTATAACAGGTGTGTGAGAGTTTCAACAGGTATTGTTTATAACAGGAGTGTGAGAGTTTCAACAGGTATTGTTTATAACAGGAGTGTGAGAGTTTCAACAGGTATTGTTAATAACAGGAGCGTGAGTGTATCAACAGGTATTGTTTATAACAGGAGTGTGAGAGTTTCAACAGTTATTGTTTATAACAGGTATGTGAGAGTTTCAACAGGTATTATTTATAATAGGAGTGTGAGAGTTTCCACAGGTATTGTTTATAACATGAGTGTGAGAGTTTCAGCAGGTATTGTTTATAACAGGAGTGTGAGAGTTTCCACAGGTATTGTTTATAACATGAGTGTGAGACTCAACAGATATTGTTTCTAACAGGAGTCTGAGAGTTCCAACAGGTGTTGTGTATAACAGATGTGTGAGAGTTTCAAAAGGTATTGTTTATAACAGGAGTGTGAGAGTTTCCGCAGGTATTGTTTATAACATGCGTGTGAGAGTTTCAACATGTATTGTTGATAACAGGAGAGCGAGAGTTCCAACAGGTATTGTTGATAACAGTCGTGTGAGAGCTTCACCTGGTATTGTTTATAAGAGGAGTGTGAGTGTTTCAACAGGTATTGTTATTAAAAGGAGTGTGAGAGTTTCAACAGGTATTATTAATAACAGGAGTGTAAGAGTTTCCAAATTTATTATTTATAACAGGTGTTTGAGAGTTTCAACAGTTATTGTTTATAACAGGAGTGTGAGAGTTTCAACAGGTATTGTTAATAACAGGAGCGTGAGTGTATCCACAGGTATTATTTAGAATAGGAGTGTGAGAGTTTCCACAGGTATTGTTTATAACATGACTGTGAGACTCAACAGGTATTGTTTCTAACAGGAATGTGAGAGTTCCAACAGGTATTGTTGATAACAGGTGTGTGAGAGTTTCAACAGGTATTGTTTATAACAGGTGTGTGAGAGTTTCAACAGGTATTGTTTATAACAGGAGTGTGAGAGTTTCGACAGGTATTGTTTATAACAGCAGTGTGAGAGTTTCAACAGGTGTTGTTTATAACATGAGCGTGAGAGTTTCAGCAGGCATTGTTTATAACAGGAGTGTGAGACTTTCAACAGGTATTGTTCCTAACAGGAGTGTAAGTGTATCCACAGGTATTGTTTATAACAGGAGTGTGGGAGTTTCAACAGGTATTGTTGATAACAGAAGTGTGAGAACTTCAACAGGTATTGTTTATAACAGGAGTGTGAGAGTTTCAACAGGTATTGTTTATAACAGGAATATGAGAGTTTCAAAAGGTATTGTTAATAACAGGAGCGTGAGTGTATCCATAGGTATTATTTATAACAGGTGTTTGAGAGTTGCAACAGGTATTGTTTATAACATGTGTGTGAGAGTTTCAACAGGTATTGTTTATAACAGGAGTGTGAGAGTTGCCACAGGTATTGTTTATAACATGAGTGTGAGACTCAACAGGTATTGTTTCTAACAGGAGTTTGAGAGTTCCAACAGGTATTGTTGATAACAGGTGTGTGAGAGTTTCAACAGGTATTGTTTATAACAGGAGTGTGAGAGTTTCCCCAGGTATTGTTTATAACATGAGTGTGGGAGTTTCAACATATATTGTTTCTAACAGGAGTGTGAGAGTTTCAACAGATATTGTGGATAACAGATGTGTGAGAGTTTCAAAAGGTATTGTTTATAACAGGAGTGTGAGAGTTTCCGCAGGTATTGCTTATAACATGCGTGTGAGAGTTTCAACATGTATTGTTGATAACAGGAGTGTGAGAGTTCCAACAGGTATTGTTGATAACAGGAGTGTGAGAGCTTCACCTGCTATTGTTTATAACAGGAGTGTGAGTGTTTCAACAGGTATTGTTATTAAAAGGAGTGTGAGAATTTCAACAGGTATTATTAATAACAGGAGTGTAAGAGTTTCCAAATTTATTATTTATAACAGGTGTTTGAGAGTTTCCACAGGTATTGTTAATAACAGGAGTGTGAGAGTTTCAACAGGTATTGTTACTAACAGGAGCGTGAGTGTATCCACAGGTATTATTTAGAATAGGAGTGTGAGAGTTTCCACAGGTATTGTTTATAACATGAGTGTGACAGATTCAGCAGGTATTGTTTATAACAGGAGTCTGAGAGTTTCCACAGGTATTGTTTATAACATGACTGTGAGACTCAACAGGTATTGTTTCTAACAGGAATGTGAGAGTTCCAACAGGTATTGTTGATAACAGGTGTGTGAGAGTTTCAACAGGTATTGTTTATAACAGGAGTGTGAGAGTTTCCACAGGTATTGTTTATAACATGAGTGTGAGAGTTTCAGCAGGCATTGTTTATAACAGGAGTGTGAGAGTTTCAAAATGTATTGTTAATAACAGGAGCGTGAGTGTATCTACAGGTATTATTTATAATAGGAGTGTGAGAGTTTCCACAGGTATTGTTTATAACATGAGTGTGAGAGTTTCAGCAAGTATTGTGTATAACAGGTGTGTGAGAGTTTCAACAGGTATTGTTTATAACATGAGTGTGAGAGTTTCAACATATATTGTTTCTAACAGGAGTGTGAGAGTTTCAACAGGTATTGTGGATAACAGGTGTGTGAGAGTTTCAAAAGGTATTGTTTATAACAGGAGTGTGAGAGTTTCCGCAGGGATTGTTTATAACATGAGTGTGAGAGTTTCAACATGTATTGTTGATAACAGGAGTGTGAGAGTTTCAACAGGTATTGTGGATAACAGTTTGGTGAAAGTTTCAACAGGTATTGTTGATAACAGGTGTGTGAGATTTTCAACAGGTATTGTTTGTAACAGTAGTGTGAGAGTATGAACAGGTATTGTTGATTACAAGAGTGTGCGAGCTTCAACAGAAATTGTTTATAACTGAAGTGTGAGAGTTTCAGCAGGTATTGTTTATAACAGGAGTGTGAGAGTTTCCAAAGGTATTGTTTATAACAGGAGTGTGAGAGTTTCCACAGGTATTGTTTATAACATGAATGTTAGACTTTCAACAGGTATTGTTTCCAACAGGAGTGTGAGAGTTCCAACAGGTATTGTTGATAACAGGAGTGTGAGAGTTTCAGCAGGTATTGTATATAACATGAGTGTGAGAGTTTCAACAGGTATTGTTTATAACAGGAGTGTGAGTGCTTCAACAGGTATTGTTTATAACAGGAGTGTGAGAGTTTCAACAGGTATTGTTGATAAAAGGAGTGTAAGAGCTTCAACAGTTATTGTTGATAACAGGAGAGTGAGAGCTTCAACAGGTAATGTTTATAAGAGGAGCGTGAGAGCTTCACCTGGTATTGTTTATAACAGGAGTGTAAGAGTTTCAACAGGTATTGTTGATAACAGGAGTGTGAGAGTTTCAACAGGTATTGTTTATAACAGGAGAGTGAGAGCTTCAACAGGTAATGTTTATAAGAGGAGTGTGAGAGCTTCACCTGGTATTGTTTATAACAGGAGTGTAAGAGTTTCAACAGGTATTGTTGATAACAGGAGTGTGAGAGTTTCAACAGGTATTGTTTATAACAGGAGAGTGAGAGCTTCAACAGGTAATGTTTATAACAGGAGTGTGAGAGTTTCCACAGGTATTGTTTATAACATGAGTGTGAGACTTTCAACAGGTATTGTTTCGAACAGGAGTGTGAGAGTTTCCACAGGTATTGGTTTATAACATGAGTGTGAGAGTTTCCACAGGTATTGTTTATAACAGGAGTGTGAGAGTTTCCACAGGTATTGGTTTATAACATGAGTGTGAGAGTTTCAATATGTATTGTTTCTAACAGGAGTGTGAGAGTTTCAACAGGTATTGTGGACAACAGTTTGGTGAAAGTTTCAACAGGTATTGTATATAACAGGAGTGAGTGAGTTTCAGCAGGTATTGTTGATAACATGAGTGTGCGAGCTTCAACAGGTATTGTTTATAACAGGTGTCTGCGAGTTTCAACAAGTATTGTTGATAAAAGGAGTGTTAGAGTTCCAACAGGTATTGTTGATAACAGGAGTGTGAGAGTTTCAACAGGTATTGTTGATAACATGAGTCTGCGAGCTTCAACAGGTATTGTTTATAACAGGAGTGTGAGAGTTTCAACAGGTATTGTTTATAACAGGTGTCTGCGAGTTTCAACAGGTATTGTTGATAAAAGGAGTGTTAGAGTTCCAACAGGTATTGTTGATAACAGGAGTGTGGGAGTTTCAACAGGTATTGTTTATAACAGGAGTGTGAGAGTTTCAACAAGTATTGTTGATAAAAGGAGTGTTAGAGTTCCAACAGGTATTGTTGATAACAGGTGTCTGCGAGCTTCAACAGGTATTGTTGATAACAGGAGTGTGAGAGTTTCCCCAGGTATTGTTTATAACAGGTGTCTGCGAGTTTCAACAGGTATTGTTGATAACATGAGTGTGAGATTTTCAACAGGTATTGTTTATAACAGGTGTCTGCGAGTTTCAACAGGTATTGTTGATAAAAGGAGTGTTAGAGTTTCAACAGGTATTGTTGATAACAGGTGTGTGAGAGTTTCAACAGGTGTTGTTGATAACATGAGTGTGAGGGCTTCAACAGGTATTGTGGGTAACAGGAGTGTGAGTGTTTCAACAGGTATTGTTGATAACATGAGTGTGAGAGCATCAACATGTTCTGTTTACAACATGAGTGTGAGAGTTTCAACAGTTATTGTTTATAACAGGTATGTGAGAGTTTCAACAGGTATTGTTTATAACATGAGTGTGAGAGTTTCAACAGGTATTGTTGATAACATGAGTGTGAGAGCATCAACATGTTCTGTTTACAACATGAGTGTGAGAGTTTCAACAGTTATTGTTTATAACAGGTATGTGAGAGTTTCAACAGGTATTGTTTATAACAGGAGTGTGAGAGTTTCAACAGGTATTGTTAATAACAGGAGCGTGAGTGTATCCACAGGTATTATTTATAATAGGAGTGTGAGAGTTTCCACAGGTATTGTTTATAACATGAGTGTGAGACTCAACAGGTATTGTTTCTAACAGGAGTGTCAGAGTTTCCAAAGGTATAGTTTATAACATGAGTGTGAAAGTTTCAGCAGGCATTGTTTATAACAGGAGTGTGAGAGTTTCCACAGGTATTGTTTATAACATGAGTGTGAGTCTTTCAACAGGTATTGTTTCTAACAGGAGTGTGAGAGTTCCAACAGGTATTGTGGATAACAGGTTGGCGAATGTTTCAACAGGTATTCTTTATAACAGGTGTGTGAGAGTTACAACAGGTATTGTTTATAACAGGTATGTGAGAGTTTCAACAGGTATTGTTTATAACAGCAGTATGAGAGTTTCAACAGGTATTGTTAATAACAGGTGCGTGAGTGTATCCACAGGTATTATTTATAATAGGAGTGTGAGAGTTTCCACAGGTATAGTTTATAACATGAGTGTGAGAGTTTCAACAAGTATTGTTGATAAAAGTAGTTTTAGAGTTCCAACAGGTATTGTTGATAAAAGGAGTGTTAGAGTTTCAACAGGTATTGTTGATAACAGGTGTGTGAGAGTTTCAACAGGTGTTGTTGATAACATGAGTGTGAGGGCTTCAACAGGTATTGTTTATAACAGGTGTGTGAGTGTTTCAACAGGTATTGTGGTAACAGGTGTGTGAGAGTTTCAACAGGTATTGTTGATAACATGAGTGTGAGAGCTTCAACATGTACTGTTTATAACATGAGTCTGAGAGTTTCAACAGGTATTGTTGATAACATGAGTGTGAGAGCTTCAACATGTACTGTTTATAACATGAGTCTGAGAGTTTCAACAGGTATTGTTGATAACAGGAGTGTGAGAGTTTCAACAGGTATTGTTGATAACAGGAGTGTGCGAGTTTCAACAGGTATTGTTGATAACAGGAGTGTGAGAGTTTCCCCAGGTATTGTTTATAACAGGTGTCTGCGAGTTTCAACAGGTATTGTTGATAACATGAGTGTGAGATTTTCAACAGGTATTGTTTATAACAGGTGTCTGCGAGTTTCAACAGGTATTGTTGATAAAAGGAGTGTTAGAGTTCCAACAGGTATTGTTGATAACAGGAGTGTGGGAGTTTCAACAGGTATTGTTTATAACAGGAGTGTGAGAGTTTCAACAAGTACTGTTGATAAAAGGAGTGTTAGAGTTCCAACAGGTATTGTTGATAACAGGTGTGTGAGAGTTTCAACAGGTGTTGTTGATAACATGAGTGTGAGGGCTTCAACAGGTATTGTGGGTAACAGGAGTGTGAGTGTTTCAACAGGTATTGTTGATAACATGAGTGTGAGAGCATCAACATGTTCTGTTTACAACATGAGTGTGAGAGTTTCAACAGTTATTGTTTATAACAGGTATGTGAGAGTTTCAACAGGTATTGTTTATAACATGAGTGTGAGAGTTTCAACAGGTATTGTTGATAACATGAGTGTGAGAGCATCAACATGTTCTGTTTACAACATGAGTGTGAGAGTTTCAACAGTTATTGTTTATAACAGGTATGTGAGAGTTTCAACAGGTATTGTTTATAACAGGAGTGTGAGAGTTTCAACAGGTATTGTTAATAACAGGAGCGTGAGTGTATCCACAGGTATTATTTATAATAGGAGTGTGAGAGTTTCCACAGGTATTGTTTATAACATGAGTGTGAGACTCAACAGGTATTGTTTCTAACAGGAGTGTCAGAGTTTCCAAAGGTATAGTTTATAACATGAGTGTGAAAGTTTCAGCAGGCATTGTTTATAACAGGAGTGTGAGAGTTTCCACAGGTATTGTTTATAACATGAGTGTGAGTCTTTCAACAGGTATTGTTTCTAACAGGAGTGTGAGAGTTCCAACAGGTATTGTGGATAACAGGTTGGCGAATGTTTCAACAGGTATTCTTTATAACAGGTGTGTGAGAGTTACAACAGGTATTGTTTATAACAGGTATGTGAGAGTTTCAACAGGTATTGTTTATAACAGCAGTATGAGAGTTTCAACAGGTATTGTTAATAACAGGTGCGTGAGTGTATCCACAGGTATTATTTATAATAGGAGTGTGAGAGTTTCCACAGGTATAGTTTATAACATGAGTGTGAGAGTTTCAACAAGTATTGTTGATAAAAGTAGTTTTAGAGTTCCAACAGGTATTGTTGATAAAAGGAGTGTTAGAGTTTCAACAGGTATTGTTGATAACAGGTGTGTGAGAGTTTCAACAGGTGTTGTTGATAACATGAGTGTGAGGGCTTCAACAGGTATTGTTTATAACAGGTGTGTGAGTGTTTCAACAGGTATTGTGGTAACAGGTGTGTGAGAGTTTCAACAGGTATTGTTGATAACATGAGTGTGAGAGCTTCAACATGTACTGTTTATAACATGAGTCTGAGAGTTTCAACAGGTATTGTTGATAACATGAGTGTGAGAGCTTCAACATGTACTGTTTATAACATGAGTCTGAGAGTTTCAACAGGTATTGTTGATAACAGGAGTGTGAGAGTTTCAACAGGTATTGTTGATAACAGGAGTGTGCGAGTTTCAACAGGTATTGTTTATGACAGGAGTGTGAGAGTTTCAACAGGTATTGTTTATGACAGGAGTGTGAGAGTTTCAACAGGTATTGTTGATAACAGGAGTATGAGAGCTTCAGCAGGTTTTGTTTATAACAGGAGTGTGAGAGTTTGAACAGGTATTGTTGATAAAAGGAGTGTTAGAGTTTCAACAGGTATTGTTGATAACAGGTGTGTGAGAGTTTCAACAGGTATTGTGGTAACAGGTGTGTGAGAGTTTCAACAGGTATTGTTGATAACATGAGTGTGAGAGCTTCAACATGTACTGTTTATAACATGAGTCTGGGAGTTTCAACAGGTATTGTTGATAACAGGAGTGTGCGAGTTTCCACATGTATTATTTATAACAGGTGTGTGAGAGTCTCAACAGGTATTGCTTATAATAGGTGTGTGAGAGTTTCAACAGGTATTGTTTATAACAGGAGTGTGAGAGTATCAACAGGTATTGTTTATAACAGGAGTGTGAGAGTTTCCCCAGGTATTGTTTATAACAGGAGTGTGAGAGTTTCAATAGGTATTGTTAATAACTGGAGCGTGAGTGTATCCACAGGTATTATTTATAATAGGAGTGTGAGAGTTTCCACAGGTATTGTTTATAACATGAGTTTGAGAGTTTCAGCAAGTATTGTGTATAACAGGTGTGTGAGAGTTTCAACAGGTATTGTTTATAACAGGAGTGTGAGAGTTTCAACAGGTATTGTTTATAACAGGAGTTTGAGAGTTTCCCCAGGTATTGTTTATAACATGAGTGTGAGAGTTTCAACATATATTGTTTATAACAGGAGTGTGAGAGTTTCAACAGGTATTGTGGATAACAGGTGTGTGAGAGTTTCAAAAGGTATTGTTTATAACAGGAGTGTGAGCTTTTCGCAGGTATTGTTTATAACATGAGTGTGAGAGTTTCAACATGTATTGTTGATAACAGGAGTGTGAGAGTTCCAACAGGTATTGTTGATAACAGGAGTGTGAGAGCTTCACCTGGTATTGTTTATAACAGGAGTGTGAGTGTTTCAACAGGTATTGTTATTAAAAGGAGTGTGAGAGTTTCAACAGGTATTATTAATAACAGGAGTGTAAGAGTTTCCAAATTTATCATTTATAACAGGTGTGTGAGAGTTTCAACAGGTATTGTTTATAACAGGAGTGTGAGAGTTTCAACAGGTATTGTTATTAAAAGGAGTGTGAGAGTTTCAACAGGTATTATTAATAACAGGAGTGTAAGAGTTTCCAAATTTATCATTTATAACAGGTGTGTGAGAGTTTCAACAGGTATTGTTTATAACAGGAGTGTGAGAGTTTCAACAGGTATTGTTTATAACAGGAGTGTGAGAGTTTCAACAGTTATTGTTTATAACAGGTATGTGAGAGTTTCAACAGGTATTATTTATAATAGGAGTGTGAGAGTTTCCACAGGTATTGTTTATAACATGAGTGTGAGAGTTTCAGCAGGTATTGTTTATAACAGGAGTGTGAGAGTTTCCACAGGTATTGTTTATAACATGAGTGTGAGACTCAACAGATATTGTTTCTAACAGGAGTCTGAGAGTTCCAACAGGTGTTGTGTATAACAGATGTGTGAGAGTTTCAAAAGGTATTGTTTATAACAGGAGTGTGAGAGTTTCCGCAGGTATTGTTTATAACATGCGTGTGAGAGTTTCAACATGTATTGTTGATAACAGGAGTGTGAGAGTTCCAACAGGTATTGTTGATAACAGGAGTGTGAGAGCTTCACCTGCTATTGTTTATAACAGGAGTGTGAGTGTTTCAACAGGTATTGTTATTAAAAGGAGTGTGAGAATTTCAACAGGTATTATTAATAACAGGAGTGTAAGAGTTTCCAAATTTATTATTTATAACAGGTGTTTGAGAGTTTCCACAGGTATTGTTAATAACAGGAGTGTGAGAGTTTCAACAGGTATTGTTACTAACAGGAGCGTGAGTGTATCCACAGGTATTATTTAGAATAGGAGTGTGAGAGTTTCCACAGGTATTGTTTATAACATGAGTGTGACAGATTCAGCAGGTATTGTTTATAACAGGAGTCTGAGAGTTTCCACAGGTATTGTTTATAACATGACTGTGAGACTCAACAGGTATTGTTTCTAACAGGAATGTGAGAGTTCCAACAGGTATTGTTGATAACAGGTGTGTGAGAGTTTCAACAGGTATTGTTTATAACAGGAGTGTGAGAGTTTCCACAGGTATTGTTTATAACATGAGTGTGAGAGTTTCAGCAGGCATTGTTTATAACAGGAGTGTGAGAGTTTCCACAGGTATTGTTTATAACATGAGTGTGAGACTTTCAACAGGTATTGTTCCTAACAGGAGTGTGAGAGTTCCAACAGGTATTGTGGATAACAGGTTGGCGAATGTTTCAACAGGTATTCTTTATAACAGGTGTGTGAGAGTTAAAACAGGTATTGTTTATAACAGGTGTGTGAGAGTTTCAACAGGTATTGTTTATAACAGGAGTGTGAGAGTTTCAACAGGTATTGTTTATAACAGCAGTGTGAGAGTTTCAACAGGTATTGTTTATAACATGAGCGTGAGAGTTTCAGCAGGCATTGTTTATAACAGGAGTGTGAGAGTTTCCACAGGTATTGTTTATAACATGAGTGTGAGACTTTCAACAGGTATTGTTCCTAACAGGAGTGTAAGTGTATCCAAAGGTATTGTTTATAACAGGAGTGTGGGAGTTTCAACAGGTATTGTTGATAACAGAAGTGTGAGAACTTCAACAGGTATTGTTTATAACAGGAGTGTGAGAGTTTCAACAGGTATTGTTTATAACAGGAATATGAGAGTTTCAAAAGGTATTGTTAATAACAGGAGCGTGAGTGTATCCACAGGTATTATTTATAATAGGTGTTTGAGAGTTACAACAGGTATTGTTTATAACAGGAGTGTGAGAGTTTCCACAGGTATTGTTTATAACATGAGTGTGAGACTCAACAGGTAGTGTTTCTAACAGGAGTCTGAGAGTTCCAACAGGTATTGTTGATAACAGGTGTGTGAGAGTTTCAACAGGTATTGTTTATAACAGGAGTGTGAGAGTTTCCCCAGGTATTGTTTATAACATGAGTGTGAGAGTTTCAACATATATTGTTTCTAACAGGAGTGTGAGAGTTTCAACAGATATTGTGGATAACAGATGTGTGAGAGTTTCAACAGGTATTGTTTATAACAGGAGTGTGAGAGTTTCAACAGGTATTGTTTATAACAGGAGTGTGAGAGTTTCAACAGGTATTGTTTATAACATGAGTGTGAGGGTTTCAGCAGGCATTGTTTATAACAGGAGTGTGAGAGTTTCCACAGGTATTGTTTATAACATGAGTCTGAGACTTTCAACAGGTATTGTTCCTAACAGGAGTGTAAGTGTATCCACAGGTATTGTTTATAACAGGAGTGAAGGAGTTTCAACAGCTATTGTTGATACAAGAAGTGTGAGAACTTCAACAGGTATTGTTTATAACAGGAGTGTGAGAGTTTCAACAGGTATTGTTTATAACAGGAATATGAGAGTTTCAAAAGGTATTGTTAATAACAGGAGCGTGAGTGTATCCACAGGTATTATTTATAATAGGTGTTTGAGAGTTACAACAGGTATTGTTTATAACAGGATTGTGAGAGTTTCAACAGGTATTGTTTATAACAGGAGTGTGAGAGTTTCAAAAGGTATTGTTAATAAAAGGAGTGTGAGTGTATCCACAGGTATTGTTTATAACAGGAGTGTGGGAGTTTCAACAGGTATTGTTGATAACAGAAGTGTGAGAACTTCAACAGGTATTGTTTATAAGATGAGTGTTAGAGTTTCAACAGCGATTGTTATTAAAGGGAGTGTGAGAGTTTCAACAGGTATTATTAATAACAGGAGTGTAAGAGCTTCAACAGTTATTTTTGATAACAGGAGTGTACGAGTTTCCACATGTATTATTTATAACAGGTGTGTGAGAGTTTCAACAGGTATTGTTTATAACATGAATGTGAAAGTTTCAACATGTATTGTTGATAACAGGAGTGTGAGAGTTCCAACAGGTATTGTTGATAACAGGAGTGTGAGAGCTTCACCTGGTATTGTTTATAACAGGAGTGTGAGTGTTTCAACAGGTATTGTTATTAAAAGGAGTGTGAGAGTTTCAACAGGTATTATTAATAACAGGTGTGTAAGAGTTTCCAAATTTATTATTTATAACAGGTGTTTGAAAGTTTCAACAGGTATTGTTTATAACAGGTGTGTGAGAGTTTCAACAGGTATTGTTTATAATAGGAGTGTGAGAGTTTCAACAGGTATTGTTTATAATAGGAGTGTGAGAGTTTCAACAGGTATTGTTTATAACAGGAGTGTGAGAGTTTCAACAGTTATTGTTTATAACAGGTATGTGAGAGTTTCAACAGGTATTCTTTATAACAGGAGTGTGGGAGTTTCAACAGGTATTGTTGATACAAGAAGTGTGAGAACTTCAACAGGTATTGTTTATAACAGGAGTGTGAGAGTTTCAACAGGTATTGTTTATAACAGGAATATGAGAGTTTCAAAAGGTATTGTTAATAACAGGAGCGTGAGTGTATCCACAGGTATTATTTATAATAGGTGTTTGAGAGTTACAACAGGTATTGTTTATAACAGGTGTGTGAGAGTTTCAACAGGTATTGTTTATAACAGGATAGTGAGAGTTTCAACAGGTATTGTTTATAACAGGAGTGTGAGAGTTTCAAAAGGTATTGTTAATAAAAGGAGTGTGAGTGTATCCACAGGTATTGTTTATAACAGGAGTGTGGGAGTTTCAACAGGTATTGTTGATAACAGAAGTGTGAGAACTTCAACAGGTATTGTTTATAAGATGAGTGTTAGAGTTTCAACAGCGATTGTTATTAAAGGGAGTGTGAGAGTTTCAACAGGTATTATTAATAACAGGAGTGTAAGAGCTTCAACAGTTAATTTTGATAACAGGAGTGTACGAGTTTCCACATGTATTATTTATAACAGGTGTGTGAGAGTTTCAACAGGTATTGTTTATAACATGAATGTGAAAGTTTCAACATGTATTGTTGATAACAGGAGTGTGAGAGTTCCAACAGGTATTGTTGATAACAGGAGTGTGAGAGCTTCACCTGGTATTGTTTATAACAGGAGTGTGAGAGTTTCAACAGGTATTGTTTATAACAGGAATATGAGAGTTTCAAAAGGTATTGTTAATAACAGGAGCGTGAGTGTATCCACAGGTATTATTTATAATAGGTGTTTGAGAATTGCCACAGGTATTGTTTATAACATGAGTGTTAGAGTTTCAACAGGGATTGTTATTAAAGGGAGTGTGAGAGTTTCAACAGGTATTATTAATAACAGGAGTGTAAGAGCTTCAACAGTTATTTTTGATTACAGGAGTGTACGAGTTTCCACATGTTTTATTTATAACAGGTGTGTGAGAGTTTTAACAGGTATTGTTTATAACAGGTGTGTGAGAGTTTCAACAGGTATTGTTTATAACAGGAGTGTGAGAGTTTCAACAGGTATTGTTTATAAGAGGAGTGTGAGAGTTTCAACAGGTATTGTTGATAACAGGAGTGTGAGAGCTTCAAAAGGTATTGTTTATAACAGGAGTGTGAGAGTTTCAACAGTTAATGTTTATAACAGGGGAGTGAGAGTTTCAGCAGGTATTGTTTATAACAGGAGTGTGAGAGTTTCAACAGGTATTGTTTATAACAGGAGTGTGAGAGTTTCCACAGGTATTGTTTATAACATGAGTGTGAGACTTTCAACAGGTATTGTTTCCAACAGGAGTGTGAGAGTTCCAACAGGTATTGTTGATGACAGGAGTGTGAGAGTTTCAACAGCTATTATTTATAACAGGAGTGTGAGAGTTTCAATAGGTATTGTTAATAACAGGAGCATGAGTGTATCCACAGGTATTATTTATGATAGGAGTGTGAGAGTTTCCACAGGTATTGTTTATAACATGAGTGTTAGAGTTTCAACAGGTATTGTTTATAACATGAGTGTGAGAGTTTCAGCAGGTATTGTTTATAACAGGAGTGTGAGAGTTTCCACAGGTATTGTTGATAACAGGTGTGTGAGAGTTTCAACAGGTATTGTTTATAACAGGAGTCTGAGAGTTTCAACAGGTATTGTTTATAACAGGAGTCTGAGAGTTTCAGCAGGTTTTGTTTATAACAGGAGTGTGAGAGTTTCCACAGGTATTGTTTATAACATGAGTGTGAGACTTTCAACAGGTATTGTTTCCAACAGGAGTGTGAGAGTTCCAACAGGTATTGTTGATAACAGGAGTGTGAGAGTTTCAACAGGTATTATTTATAACAGGAGTGTGAGAGTTTCAATAGGTATTGTTTATAACATGTGTGTTAGAGTTTCAACAGGTATTGTTTATAACAGGAGTGTGAGAGTTTCAGCAGGTATTGTTGATAACATGAGTGTGTGAGCTTCAACAGGTATTGTTTATAACAGGAGTGTGAGAGTTTCAACAGGTATTGTTGATAAAAGGAGTGTAAGAGCTTCAACAGTTATTGTTGATAACAGGAGAGTGCGAGTTTCCACATGTATTATTTATAACAGGTGTGTGAGAGTTTCAACAGGTATTGTTTATAACATGAGTGTTAGAGTTTCAACAGGTATTGTTTATAACAGGAGTGTGAGCGTTTCAACATGTATTGTATCTAACAGGAGTGTGAGAGTTTCAACAGGTATTGTGGATAACAGGTGTGTGAGAGTTTCAACAGGTTTTGTTGATAACATGAGTGTGAGAGCTTCAACATGTATTGTTTATAACAGGTGTGTGAGAGTTTCAACAAGTATTGTTTATAACAGGTGTGTGAGAGTTTCAACAGGTATTGTTGATTACACGAGTGTGCGAGCTTCAACAGGTATTGTTTATAACAGGAGTGTGAGAGTTTCAACAGTTATTGTTTATAACAGGTGTGTGAGAGTTTCAACAGGTATTGTTTATAACAGGTGTGTGAGAGTTTCAACAGGTATTGTTTATAACAGGAGTGTGAGAGTTTCCACAGGTATTGTTCATAACATGAGTGTGAGAGTTTCAGCAGGTATTGTTTATAACAGGAGTGTGAGAGTTTCCAAAGGTATTGTTTATAACAGGAGTGTGAGAGTTTCCACAGGTATTGTTTATAACATGAGTGTTAGACTTTCAACAGGTATTGTTTCCAACAGGTGTGTGAGAGTTCCAACAGGTATTGTTGATAACAGGAGTGTGAGAGTTTCAACAGGTATTATTTATAACAGGAGTGTGAGAGTTTCCGCAGGTATTGTTTATAACAGGAATGTTAGACTTTCAACAGGTATTGTTTCCAACAGGAGTGTGAGAGTTCCAACAGGTATTGTTGATAACAGGAGTGTGAGAGTTTCAATAGGTATTGTTAATAACAGGAGCATGAGTGTATCCACAGGTATTATTTATGATAGGAGTGTGAGAGTTTCCACAGGTATTGTTTATAACAGGAGTGTGAGAGTTCCAACAGGTATTGTTGATAACAGGAGTGTGAGAGTTTCAACAGGTATTATTTATAACAGGAGTGTGAGAGTTTCAATAGGTATTGTTTATAACATGAGAGTTAGAGTTTCAACAGGTATTGTTCATAACAGGAGTGTGAGAGTTTTAGCAGGTATTGTTTATAACAGGAGTGTGAGAGCTTCAACAGGTATTGTTTATAACAGGAGTGTGAGGGTTTCAACAGGTATTGTTGATAAAAGGAGTGTAAGAGCTTCAACAGTTATTGTTGATAACAGGAGAGTGCGAGTTTCCACATGTATTATTTATAACAGGTGTGTGAGAGTTTCAACAGGTATTGTTTATAACATGAGTGTTAGAGTTTCAACAGGTATTGTTTATAACAGGAGTGTGAGAGTTTCAACATGTATTGTTTCTAACAGGAGTGTGAGAGTTTCAACAGGTATCGTGGATAACAGGTGTGTGAGAGCTTCAACAGTTATTGTTGATAACAGGAGTGTGAGAGTTTCAACATGTATTGTTTATAACAGGTGTGTGAGAGTTTCAACAGGTATTCTTGATTACACGAGTGTGCGAGCTTCAACAGATATTGTTTATAACGGGAGTGTGAGAGTTTCAACAGGTATTGTTGATAACATGAGTGTGAGAGCTTCAATAGGTATTGTTTTTTAACAGGAGAGTGAGAGTTTCAACAGGTGTTGATAATAACAGGAGTGTGAGAGTTTCAACAGGTGTTCTTCATGACATGAGTGTGAGAGTTACAACAGGTATTGTTTATAACAGGTGTGTGAGAGTTTCAACAGGTATTGTTTATAACAGGAGTGTGAGAGTTTCAATTGGTATTGTTTATCACAGGAGTGTCAGAGTTTCCCCAGGTATTGTTTATAACATGAGTGTGAGAGTTCCAACAGGTATTGTTGATAACAGGAGTGTGAGAGTTTCAACAGGTATTATTTATAACAGGAGTGTGAGAGTTTCAGCAGGTGTTGTTGATAACATGAGTGTGTGAGCTTCAACAGGTATTGTTTATAACAGGAGTGTGAGAGCTTCAACAGGTATTGTTTATAACAGGAGTGTGAGAGTTTCAACAGGTATTGTTGATAAAAGGAGTGTAAGAGCTTCAACAGTTATTGTTGATAACAGGAGAGTGCGAGTTTCCACATGTATTATTTATAACAGGTGTGTGAGAGTTTCAACAGGTATTGTTTATAACATGAGTGTTAGAGTTTCAACAGGTATTGTTTATAACAGGAGTGTGAGCGTTTCAACATGTATTCTATCTAACAGGAGTGTGAGAGTTTCAACAGGTATTGTGGATAACAGGTGTGTGAGAGTTTCAACAAGTATTGTTTATAACATGAGTGTGAGAGTTTCAACAGGTTTTGTTGATAACATGAGTGTGAGAGCTTCAACATGTATTGTTTATAACAGGTGTGTGAGAGTTTCAACAAGTATTGTTTATAACATGAGTGTGAGAGTTTCAACATGTATTGTTTATAACAGGTGTGTGAGAGTTTCAACAGGTATTGTTGATTACACGAGTGTGCGAGCTTCAACAGGTATTGTTTATAACAGGAGTGTGAGAGTTTCAACAGTTATTGTTTATAACAGGTGTGTGAGAGTTTCAACAGGTATTGTTTATAACAGGTGTGTGAGAGTTTCAACAGGTATTGTTTATAACAGGAGTGTGAGAGTTTCCACAGGTATTGTTCATAACATGAGTGTGAGAGTTTCAGCAGGTATTGTTTATAACAGGAGTGTGAGAGTTTCCAAAGGTATTGTTTATAACAGGAGTGTGAGAGTTTCCACAGGTATTGTTTATAACATGAGTGTTAGACTTTCAACAGGTATTGTTTCCAACAGGTGTGTGAGAGTTCCAACAGGTATTGTTGATAACAGGAGTGTGAGAGTTTCAACAGGTATTATTTATAACAGGAGTGTGAGAGTTTCCACAGGTATTGTTCATAACATGAGTGTGAGAGTTTCAGCAGGTATTGTTTATAACAGGAGTGTGAGAGTTTCAACATGTATTGTTTATAACAGGTGTGTGAGAGTTTCAACAGGTATTCTTGATTACACGAGTGTGCGAGCTTCAACAGATATTGTTTATAACGGGAGTGTGAGAGTTTCAACAGGTATTGTTGATAACATGAGTGTGAGAGCTTCAATAGGTATTGTTTTTTAACAGGAGAGTGAGAGTTTCAACAGGTGTTGATAATAACAGGAGTGTGAGAGTTTCAACAGGTGTTCTTCATGACATGAGTGTGAGAGTTACAACAGGTATTGTTTATAACAGGTGTGTGAGAGTTTCAACAGGTATTGTTTATAACAGGAGTGTGAGAGTTTCAATTGGTATTGTTTATCACAGGAGTGTCAGAGTTTCCCCAGGTATTGTTTATAACATGAGTGTGAGACTTTCAACAGGTATTGTATCCAACAGGAGTGTGAGAGTTCCAACAGGTATTGTTGATAACAGGAGTGTGAGAGTTTCAACAGGTATTATTTATAACAGGAGTGTGAGAGTTTCAATAGGTATTGTTTATAACAGGAGTGTTAGAGTTTCAACAGGTATTGTTTATAACAGGAGTGTGAGAGTTTCAGCAGGTATTGTTTATAACAGGAGTGTGAGAGTTTCAACAGGTATTGTTGATAAAAGGAGTGTAAGAGCTTCAACAGTTATTGTTGATAACAGGAGAGTGCGAGTTTCCACATGTATTATTTATAACAGGTGTGTGAGAGTTTCAACAGGTATTGTTTATAACATGAGTGTTAGAGTTTCAACAGGTATTGTTTATAACAGGAGTGTGAGCGTTTCAACATGTATTGTATCTAACAGGAGTGTGAGAGTTTCAACAGGTATTGTGGATAACAGGTGTGTGAGAGTTTCAACAGGTTTTGTTGATAACATGAGTGTGAGAGCTTCAACATGTATTGTTTATAACAGGTGTGTGAGAGTTTCAACAAGTATTGTTTATAACATGAGTGTGAGAGTTTCAACATGTATTGTTTATAACAGGTGTGTGAGAGTTTCAACAGGTATTGTTGATTACACGAGTGTGCGAGCTTCAACAGGTATTGTTTATAACAGGAGTGTGAGAGTTTCAACAGTTATTGTTTATAACAGGTGTGTGAGAGTTTCAACAGGTATTGTTTATAACAGGTGTGTGAGAGTTTCAACAGGTATTGTTTATAACAGGAGTGTGAGAGTTTCCACAGGTATTGTTCATAACATGAGTGTGAGAGTTTCAGCAGGTATTGTTTATAACAGGAGTGTGAGAGTTTCCAAAGGTATTGTTTATAACAGGAGTGTGAGAGTTTCCACAGGTATTGTTTATAACATGAGTGTTAGACTTTCAACAGGTATTGTTTCCAACAGGTGTGTGAGAGTTCCAACAGGTATTGTTGATAACAGGAGTGTGAGAGTTTCAACAGGTATTATTTATAACAGGAGTGTGAGAGTTTCCACAGGTATTGTTCATAACATGAGTGTGAGAGTTTCAGCAGGTATTGTTTATAACAGGAGTGTGAGAGTTTCCAAAGGTATTGTTTATAACAGGAGTGTGAGAGTTTCCACAGGTATTGTTTATAACATGAATGTTAGACTTTCAACAGGTATTGTTTCCAACAGGAGTGTGAGAGTTCCAACAGGTATTGTTGATAACAGGAGTGTGAGAGTTTCAATAGGTATTGTTAATAACAGGAGCATGAGTGTATCCACAGGTATTATTTATGATAGGAGTGTGAGAGTTTCCACAGGTATTGTTTATAACAGGAGTGTGAGAGTTCCAACAGGTATTGTTGATAACAGGAGTGTGAGAGTTTCAACAGGTATTATTTATAACAGGTGTGTGAGAGTTTCAATAGGTATTGTTTATAACATGAGTGTTAGAGTTTCAACAGGTATTGTTTATAACAGGAGTGTGAGAGTTTCAACAGTTATTGTTTATAACAGGAGTGTGAGAGTTTCAACAGTTATTGTTTATAACAGGTATGTGAGAGTTTCAACAGGTATTGTTTATAACAGGAGTGTGAGAGTTTCAACAGGTATTGTTAATAACAGGTATGTGAGAGTTTCAACAGGTATTGTTGATAAAAGGAGTGTAAGAGCTTCAACAGTTATTGTTGATAACAGGAGAGTGCGAGTTTCCACATGTATTATTTATAACAGGTGTGTGAGAGTTTCAACAGGTATTGTTTATAACATGAGTGTTAGAGTTTCAACAGGTATTGTTTATAACAGGAGTGTGAGAGTTTCAACAGGTATCGTGGATAACAGGTGTGTGAGAGTTTCAACAGGTTTTGTTGATTACATAGTGTGAGAGCTTCAACAGTTATTGTTGATAACAGGAGTGTGAGAGTTTCAACATGTATTGTTTATAACAGGTGTGTGAGAGTTTCAACAGATATTCTTGATTACACGAGTGTGCGAGCTTCAACAGATATTGTTTATAACGGGAGTGTGAGAGTTTCAACAGGTATTGTTGATAACATGAGTGTGAGAGCTTCAATAGGTATTGTTTTTTAACAGGAGAGTGAGAGTTTCAACAGGTGTTGATAATAACAGGAGTGTGAGAGTTTCAACAGGTGTTCTTCATGACATGAGTGTGAGAGTTACAACAGGTATTGTTTATAACAGGTGTGTGAGAGTTTCAACAGGTATTGTTTATAACAGGAGTGTGAGAGTTTCAACTGGTATTGTTTATCACAGGAGTGTCAGAGTTTCCCCAGTATTGTTTATAACATGAGTGTGAGAGTTTCAACATATATTGTTTCTAACAGGAGTGTGAGAGTTTCAAAAGGTATTGTGCATAACAGGTGTGTGAGAGATTCAAAAGGTACTTTTTATAACAGGAGTGTGAGAGTTTCCGCAGGTATTGTTTGTAACATGAGTGTGAGTGTTTCAACATGTATTGTTGATAACAGGAGTGTGAGAGCTTCACCTGGTATTGTTTATAACAGGAGTGTGAGTGTTTCAACAAGTATTGTTATTAAAAGGAGTGTGAGAGTTTCAACAGGTATTATTAATAACAGGAGTGTAAGAGTTTCCAAATTTATTATTTATAACAGGTGTGTGAGAGTTTCAACAGGTATTGTTTATAACAGGTGTGTGAGAGTTTAAACAGTTATTGTTTATAACAGGAGTGTGAGAGTTTCAACAGTTATTGTTTATAACAGGTATGTGAGAGTTTCAACAGGTATTGTTTATAACAGGAGTGTGAGAGTTTCAACAGGTATTGTTAATAACAGGAGCGTGAGTGTATCCACAGGTATTATTTATAATAGGAGTGTGAGAGTTTCCACAGGTATTGTTTATAACATGAGGGTGAGAGTTTCAGCAGGTATTGTTTATAACAGGAGTGTGAGAGTTTCCACAGGTATTGTTTATAACATGAGTGTGAGACTCAACAGGTATTGTTTCTAACAGGAGTGTGAGAGTTCCAACAGGTATTGTTGATAACAGGTGTCTGAGAGTTTCAACAGGTATTGTTTATAACAGGAGTGTGAGAGTTTCCACAGGTATTGTTTATAACATGAGTGTGAGGGTTTCAGCAGGTATTGTTTATAAAAAGGAGTGTGAGAGTTTCCACAGGTATTGTTTATAACATGAGTGTGAGAGTTCCAACAGGTATTGTGGATAACAGGTTGGCGAATGTTTCAACAGGAATTCTTTATAACAGGTGTGTGAGAGTTACAACAGGTATTGTTTATAACAGATGTGTGAGAGTTTCAACAGGTATTGTTTATAACAGGAGTGTGAGAGTTTCCACAGGTATTGTTTATAACAGGAGTGTGAGAGTTTCAAAAGGTATTGTTAATAAAAGGAGTGTGAGTGTATCCACAGGTATTGTTTATAACAGGAGTGTGGGAGTTTCAACAGGTATTGTTGATAACAGAAGTGTGAGAGTTTCAACAGGTTTTGTTGATAACATGAGTGTGAGAGCTTCAACATGTATTGTTTATAACAGGTGTGTGAGAGTTTCAACAAGTATTGTTTATAACATGAGTGTGAGAGTTTCAACATGTATTGTTTATAACAGGTGTGTGAGAGTTTCAACAGGTATTGTTTATAACAGGTGTGTGAGAGTTTCAACAGGTATTGTTTATAACAGGTGTGTGAGAGTTTCAACAGGTATTGTTTATAACAGGAGTGTGAGAGTTTCCACAGGTATTGTTCATAACATGAGTGTGAGAGTTTCAGCAGGTATTGTTTATAACAGGAGTGTGAGAGTTTCCAAAGGTATTGTTTATAACAGGAGTGTGAGAGTTTCCACAGGTATTGTTTATAACATGAGTGTTAGACTTTCAACAGGTATTGTTTCCAACAGGTGTGTGAGAGTTCCAACAGGTATTGTTGATAACAGGAGTGTGAGAGTTTCAACAGTTATTATTTATAACAGGAGTGTGAGAGTTTCCACAGGTATTGTTCATAACATGAGTGTGAGAGTTTCAGCAGGTATTGTTTATAACAGGAGTGTGAGAGTTTCCAAAGGTATTGTTTATAACAGGAGTGTGAGAGTTTCCACAGGTATTGTTTATAACATGAATGTTAGACTTTCAACAGGTATTGTTTCCAACAGGAGTGTGAGAGTTCCAACAGGTATTGTTGATAACAGGAGTGTGAGAGTTTCAATAGGTATTGTTAATAACAGGAGCATGAGTGTATCCACAGGTATTATTTATGATAGGAGTGTGAGAGTTTCCACAGGTATTGTTTATAACAGGAGTGTGAGAGTTCCAACAGGTATTGTTGATAACAGGAGTGTGAGAGTTTCAACAGGTATTATTTATAACAGGAGTGTGAGAGTTTCAATAGGTATTGTTTATAACATGAGTGTTAGAGTTTCAACAGGTATTGTTTATAACAGGAGTGTGAGACTTTCAACAGTTATTGTTTATAACAGGAGTGTGAGAGTTTCAACAGTTATTGTTTATAACAGGTATGTGAGAGTTTCAACAGGTATTGTTTATAACAGGAGTGTGAGAGTTTCAACAGGTATTGTTAATAACAGGTATGTGAGAGTTTCAACAGGTATTGTTGATAAAAGGAGTGTAAGAGCTTCAACAGTTATTGTTGATAACAGGAGAGTGCGAGTTTCCACATGTATTATTTATAACAGGTGTGTGAGAGTTTCAACAGGTATTGTTTATAACATGAGTGTTAGAGTTTCAACAGGTATTGTTTATAACAGGAGTGTGAGAGTTTCAACAGGTATCGTGGATAACAGGTGTGTGAGAGTTTCAACAGGTTTTGTTGATTACATAGTGTGAGAGCTTCAACAGTTATTGTTGATAACAGGAGTGTGAGAGTTTCAACATGTATTGTTTATAACAGGTGTGTGAGAGTTTCAACAGATATTCTTGATTACACGAGTGTGCGAGCTTCAACAGATATTGTTTATAACGGGAGTGTGAGAGTTTCAACAGGTATTGTTGATAACATGAGTGTGAGAGCTTCAATAGGTATTGTTTTTTAACAGGAGAGTGAGAGTTTCAACAGGTGTTGATAATAACAGGAGTGTGAGAGTTTCAACAGGTGTTCTTCATGACATGAGTGTGAGAGTTACAACAGGTATTGTTTATAACAGGTGTGTGAGAGTTTCAACAGGTATTGTTTATAACAGGAGTGTGAGAGTTTCAACTGGTATTGTTTATCACAGGAGTGTCAGAGTTTCCCCAGGTATTGTTTATAACATGAGTGTGAGAGTTTCAACATATATTGTTTCTAACAGGAGTGTGAGAGTTTCAAAAGGTATTGTGCATAACAGGTGTGTGAGAGATTCAAAAGGTACTTTTTATAACAGGAGTGTGAGAGTTTCCGCAGGTATTGTTTGTAACATGAGTGTGAGTGTTTCAACATGTATTGTTGATAACAGGAGTGTGAGAGCTTCACCTGGTACTGTTTATAACAGGAGTGTGAGTGTTTCAACAAGTATTGTTATTAAAAGGAGTGTGAGAGTTTCAACAGGTATTATTAATAACAGGAGTGTAAGAGTTTCCAAATTTATTATTTATAACAGGTGTGTGAGAGTTTCAACAGGTATTGTTTATAACAGGTGTGTGAGAGTTTCAACAGTTATTGTTTATAACAGGAGTGTGAGAGTTTCAACAGTTATTGTTTATAACAGGTATGTGAGAGTTTCAACAGGTATTGTTTATAACAGGAGTGTGAGAGTTTCAACAGGTATTGTTAATAACAGGAGCGTGAGTGTATCCACAGGTATTATTTATAATAGGAGTGTGAGAGTTTCCACAGGTATTGTTTATAACATGAGGGTGAGAGTTTCAGCAGGTATTGTTTATAACAGGAGTGTGAGAGTTTCCACAGGTATTGTTTATAACATGAGTGTGAGACTCAACAGGTATTGTTTCTAACAGGAGTGTGAGAGTTCCAACAGGTATTGTTGATAACAGGTGTCTGAGAGTTTCAACAGGTATTGTTTATAACAGGAGTGTGAGAGTTTCCACAGGTATTGTTTATAACATGAGTGTGAGGGTTTCAGCAGGTATTGTTTATAAAAAGGAGTGTGAGAGTTTCCACAGGTATTGTTTATAACATGAGTGTGAGAGTTCCAACAGGTATTGTGGATAACAGGTTGGCGAATGTTTCAACAGGAATTCTTTATAACAGGTGTGTGAGAGTTACAACAGGTATTGTTTATAACAGATGTGTGAGAGTTTCAACAGGTATTGTTTATAACAGGAGTGTGAGAGTTTCCACAGGTATTGTTTATAACAGGAGTGTGAGAGTTTCAAAAGGTATTGTTAATAAAAGGAGTGTGAGTGTATCCACAGGTATTGTTTATAACAGGAGTGTGGGAGTTTCAACAGGTATTGTTGATAACAGAAGTGTGAGAGTTTCAACAGGTATTGTTGATAACAGAAGTGTGAGAACTTCAACCGGTATTGTTTATAGCGGGAGTGTGAGAGTTTCAACAGGTATTGTTTATAACAGGAATATGAGAGTTTCAAAAGGTATTGTTAATAACAGGAGCGTGAGTGTATCCACAGGTATTATTTATAATAGGTGTTTGAGAATTTCCACAGGTATTGTTTATAACATGAGCGTTAGAGTTTCAACAGGGATTGTTATTAAAGGGAGTGTGAGAGTTTCAACAGGTATTATTAATAACAGGAGTGTAAGAGCTTCAACAGTTATTTTTGATTACAGGAGTGTACGAGTTTCCACATGTTTTATTTATAACAGGTGTGTGAGAGTTTTAACAGGTATTGTTTATAACAGGTGTGTGGGAGTTTCAACAGGTATTGTTTATAACAGGAGTGTGAGAGTTTCAACAGGTATTGTTTATAAGAGGAGTGTGAGAGTTTCAACAGGTATTGTTGATAACAGGAGTGTGAGAGCTTCAAAAGGTATTGTTTATAACAGGAGTGTGAGAGTTTCAACAGTTAATGTTTATAACAGGTATGTGAGAGTTTCAACAGGTATTGTTTATAACAGGAGTGTGAGAGTTTCAGCAGGTATTGTTTATAACAGGAGTGTGAGAGTTTCCACAGGTATTGTTTATAACATGAGTGTGATACTTTCAACAGATATTGTTTCCAACAGGAGTGTGAGAGTTCCAACAGGTATTGTTGATGACAGGAGTGTGAGAGTTTCAACAGGTATTATTTATAACAGGAGTGTGAGAGTTTCAATAGGTATTGTTAATAACAGGAGCATGAGTGTATCCACAGGTATTATTTATGATAGGAGTGTGAGAGTTTCCACAGGTATTGTTTATAACATGAGTGTTAGAGTTTCAACAGGTATTGTTTATAACATGAGTGTGAGAGTTTCAGCAGGTATTGTTTATAACAGGAGTGTGAGAGTTTCCACAGGTATTGTTTATAACATGAGTGTGAGACTTTCAACAGGTATTGTTTCCAACAGGAGTGTGAGAGTTTCAACAGGTATTGTTGATAACAGGAGTGTGAGAGTTTCAACAGGAATTGTTGATAACATGAGTGTGTGAGCTTCAACAGGTATTGTTTTTAACAGGAGTGTGAGAGTTTCAACGGGTATTGTTGATAAAAGGAGTGTAAGAGCTTCAACAGTTATTGTTGATAACAGGAGTGTGCGAGTTTCCACATGTATTATTTATAACAGGTGTGTGAGAGTTTCAACAGGTATTGTTTATAACATGAGTGTTAGAGTTTCAACAGGTATTGTTTATAACAGGAGTGTGAGAGTTTCCACAGGTATTGTTCATAACATGAGTGTGTTGAGTTTCAGCAGGTATTGTTTATAACAGGTGTGTGAGAGTTTCAACGGGTACTGTTCATAACAGGAGTGTGAGAGTTTCAACAAGTATTGTTGATGACACGAGTGTGAGAGTTTCAACAGATATTGTGGATAACAGGTGTGTGAGAGTTTCAACAGGTATTGTTGATAACATGAGTGTGAGAGCTTCAACAGGTATTGTTTTTTAACAGGAGTGTGAGAGTTACAACAGGTATTGTTTTTTAACAGGAGAGTGAGAGCTTCAACAGGTATTGTCATAACAGGTGTGTGAGAGTTTCAACAGGTATTGTGGTAACAGGTGTGTGAGAGTTTCAACAGGTATTGTTGATTACATGAGTGTGAGAGCTTCAACATGTATTGTTTATAACAGGTGTGTGAGAGTTTCAACAGGTATTGTTTATAACAGGAGTGTGAGAGTTTCCCCAGGTATTGTTTATAACATGAGTGTGAGAGTTGCAACATATATTGTTTCTAACAGGAGTGTGAGAGTTTCAACAGGTATTGTTTATAACAGGAGTGTGAGAGTTTCCCCAGGTATTGTTTATAACATGAGTGTGAGAGTTGCAACATATATTGTTTCTAACAGGAGTGTCAGAGTTTCCACAGGTATTGTTTATAACATGAGTGTGAGAGTTTCAACATGTATTGTTGATAACAGGAGTGTGAGAGTTCCAACAGGTATTGTTGATAACAGGAGTGTGAGAGTTTCAACAGGTATTGTTATTAAAAGGAGTGTGAGAGATTCAACAGGTATTATTAATAACAGGAGTGTAAGAGTTTCCAAATTTATTATTTATAACAGGTGTGTGAGAGTTTCAACAGGTATTGTTTATAACAGGTGTGTGAGAGTTTCAACAGGTATTGTTTATAACAGGTGTGTGAGAGTTTCAACAGGTATTGTTTATAACAGGAGTGTGAGAGTTTCAACAGGTATTGTTTATAACAGGAGTGTGAGAGTTTCAACAGTTATTGTTTATAACAAGTATGTGAGAGTTTCAACAGGTATTGCTTATAACAGGAGTGTGAGAGTTTCAACAGGTATTGTTAATAACAGGAGCGTGAGTGTATCCACAGGTATTATTTATAATAGGAGTGTGAGATTTTCCACAGGTATTGTTTATAACATGAGTGTGAGACTCAACAGGTATTGTTTCTAACAGGAGTTTGAGAGTTCCAACAGGTATTGTTGATAACAGGTGTGTGAGAGTTTCAACAGGTATTGTTTATAACAGGAGTGTGAGAGTTTCCCCAGGTATTGTTTATAACATGAGTGTGGGAGTTTCAACATATATTGTTTCTAACAGGAGTGTGAGAGTTTCAACAGATATTGTTTATAACAGGAGTGTGAGAGTTTCCACAGGTATTGTTTATAACATGAGTGTGAGAGTTCAAACAGGTATTGTGGATAAAAGGTTGGCGAATGTTTCAACAGGAATTCTTTATAACAGGTGTGTGAGAGTTACAACAGGTATTGTTTATAACAGGTGTGTGAGAGTTTCAACAGGTATTGTTTATAACAGGAGTGTGTGAGTTTCCACAGGTATTGTTTATAACATGAGTGTTAGAGTTTCAACAGGTATTGTTTATAAAAGGAGTGTTAGAGTTCCAACAGGTATTGTTGATAACAGGAGTGTGAGAGTTTCCACATGTATTGTGGATAACATGAGTGTGAGAGTTTCAACATGTATTGTTTCTAACAGGAGTGTGAGAGTATCAACAGGTATTGTTGATTACACGAGTGTGAGAGTTTCAACATGTATTGTTTATAATAGGATTGTGAGAGGTTCAACAGGTATTGTTGATCACATGAGTGTGCGAGCTTCAACACATATTTTTTATAACGGGAGTGTGAGAGTTTCAACATGTATTGTTTATAACAGGAGTGTGAGAGTTTCAACAGGTATTGTTGATAACATGAGTGTGAGAGCTTCAACAGGTATTGTTTATAACATGAGTGTGAGACTCAACAGGTATTGTTTCTAACAGGAGTGTGAGAGTTCCAACAGGTATTGTTGATAAAAGGAGTGTGAGAGTTTCCACAGGTATTGGTTATAACAGGAGTGTGAGAGTTTCCACAGGTATTGGTTATAACATGAGTCTGAGAGTTTCAACAGGTATTGTTTATAACAGGAGAGTGAGAGTTTCAACAGGTATTGTTTATAACAGGTGTGTGTGAGTTTCCACAGGTATAGTTTATAACATGAGTGTTAGAGTTTCAACAGGTATTGTTTATAACGGGAGTGTGAGAGTTTCAACAGATATTGTGGATTACAGGAGTGTGAGAGTTTCAACAGGTATTGTTTATAACAGGTGTGTGAGATTTTTAACAGGTATTGTTGATAACAGGTGTTTGAGAGTTTCTACAGATATTGTTGATAACAGGAGTTTGAGAGCTTCAACAGATATTGTTTATAACGGGAGTGTGAGAGTTTCAACAGGTATTGTTGATAACATGAGTGTGAGAGCTTCAACATGTATTGTTTATAACAGGTGTGTGAGAGTTTCAACAGCTATTGTTGATAACATGAGTGTGAGAGCTTCAACAGGTATTGTTTTTTAACAGGAGAGTGAGAGTTTCAACAGGTATTGTTAATAACAGGAGTGTGAGAGCTTCAACAGGTATTGTTTATAATAGGATTGTGAGAGGTTCAACAGGTGTTGATAATAACAGGATTGTGAGAATTTCAACAGGTGTTCTTCATGACAGGAGTGTGAGAGTTTCAACAGGTATTGTTGATTACATGAGTGTGCGAGCTTCAACAGATATTTTTTATAACGGGAGTGTGAGAGTTTCCCCAGGTATAGTTTATAACATGAGTGTGAGAGTTTCAACATATATTGTTTCTAACCGGAGTGTAAGAGTTTCAACAGGTATTGTGGATAACAGGTGTGTGAGAGTTTCAACAGGTATTGTTTATAACATGAGTGTGAGAGTTTCAACATGTATTCTTGATTACAGGAGTGTGAGAGTTCCAACATGTATTGTTGATAACAGGAGTGTGAGTGTTTCAACAGGTATTGTTATTAAAAGGAGTGTGAGAGTTTCAACAGGTATTATTAATAACAGGAGTGTAAGAGTTTCCAAATTTATTATTTATAACAGGGGTGTGAGAGTTTCAACAGGTATTGTTTATAACAGGTGTGTGAGAGTTTCAACAGGTATTGTTCGTAACAGGTGTGTGAGAATTTCAACAGGTATTGTTTATAACAGGAGTGTGAGAGTTTCAACAGTTATTGTTTATAACAGGTATGTGAGAGTTTCAACAGGTATTGCTTATAACAGGAGTGTGAGAGTTTCAACAGGTATTGTTAATAACAGGAGCGTGAGTGTATCCACAGGTATTATTTATAATAGGAGTGTGAGATTTTCCACAGGTATTGTTTATAACATGAGGGTGAGAGTTTCCACAGGTATTGTTTATAACATGAGTGTGAGAGTCAACAGGTATTGTTTCTAACAGGAGTGTGAGAGTTCCAACAGGTATTGTTGATAACTGGTGTCTGAGCGTTTCAACAGGTATTGTTTATAACAGGAGTGTGAGAGTTTCAACAGGTATTGTTTATAACAGGAGTGTGAGAGTTTCAACAGGTATTGTTTATAACAGGAGTGTGAGAGTTTCAAAAGGTATTGTTAATAAAAGGAGTGTGAGTGTATCCACAGGTATTGTTTATAACAGGAGTGTGAGAGTTTCAACAGGTATTGTTTATAACAGGAGTGTGGGAGTTTCAACAGGTATTGTTGATAACAGAAGTGTGAGAACTTCAACAGGTATTGTTTATAGCAGGAGTTTTAGAGTTTCAACAGGGATTGTTATTAAAGGGAGTGTGAGAGTTTCAACAGGTATTATTAATAACAGGAGTGTAAGAGCTTCAACAGTTATTTTTGATAACAGGAGTGTACGAGTTTCCACATGTATTATTTATAACAGGTGTGTGAGAGTTTTATCAGGTATTGTTTATAACAGGTGTGTGAGAGTTTCAACAGGTATTGTTTATAACAGGAGTGTGAGAGTTTCAACAGGTTTTGTTTATAACAGGAGTGTGAGAGTTTCAACAGGTTTTGTTTATAACATGAGTGTGAGAGTTTCAACAGGTATTGTTTATAACAGGAGTGTGAGAGTTTCAACAGTTAATGTTTATAACAGGAGTGTGAGAGTTTCAAAAGGTATTGTTAATAACAGGAGCGTGAGTGTATCCACAGGTATTATTTATAATAGGAGTGTGAGAGTTTCCAAAGTATTGTTTATAACAGGAGTGTGAGAGTTTCAGCAGGTATTGTTTATAACAGGAGTGTGACAGTTTCCACAGGTATTGTTTATAACATGAGTGTGAGAGTTTCAAAAGGTATTGTTAATAAAAGGAGTGTGCGTGTATCCACAGGTATTGTTTATAACAGGAGTGTGGGAGTTTCAACAGGTATTGTTGATAACAGAAGTGTGAGAACTTCAACAGGTATTGTTTATAGCAGGAGTGTGAGAGTTTCAACAGGTATTGTTTATAACAGGAATATGAGAGTTTCAAAAGGTATTGTTAATAACAGGAGCGTGAGTGTATCCACAGGTATTATTTATAATAGAGTGTGAGAGTTTCCATAGGTATTGTTTATAACATGAGTGTTAGAGTTTCAACAGGTATTGTTTATAACAGGAGTGTGAGAGTTTCCACAGGTATTGTTCATAACATGAGTGTGTTGAGTTTCAGCAGGTATTGTTTATAACAGGTGTGTGAGAGTTTCAACGGGTACTGTTCATAACAGGAGTGTGAGAGTTTCAACAAGTATTGTTTATAAGATGAGTGTTAGAGTTTCAACAGCGATTGTTATTAAAGGGAGTGTGAGAGTTTCAACAGGTATTATTAATAACAGGAGTGTAAGAGCTTCAACAGTTATTTTTGATAACAGGAGTGTACGAGTTTCCACATGTATTATTTATAACAGGTGTGTGAGAGTTTCAACAGGTATTGTTTATAACATGAATGTGAAAGTTTCAACATGTATTGTTGATAACAGGAGTGTGAGAGTTCCAACAGGTATTGTTGATAACAGGAGTGTGAGAGCTTCACCTGGTATTGTTTATAACAGGAGTGTGAGTGTTTCAACAGGTATTGTTATTAAAAGGAGTGTGAGAGTTTCAACAGGTATTATTAATAACAGGAGTGTAAGAGTTTCCAAATTTATTATTTATAACAGGGGTGTGAGAGTTTCAACAGGTATTGTTTATAACAGGTGTGTGAGAGTTTCAACAGGTATTGTTCGTAACAGGTGTGTGAGAATTTCAACAGGTATTGTTTATAACAGGAGTGTGAGAGTTTCAACAGTTATTGTTTATAACAGGTATGTGAGAGTTTCAACAGGTATTGCTTATAACAGGAGTGTGAGAGTTTCAACAGGTATTGTTAATAACAGGAGCGTGAGTGTATCCACAGGTATTATTTATAATAGGAGTGTGAGATTTTCCACAGGTATTGTTTATAACATGAGGGTGAGAGTTTCCACAGGTATTGTTTATAACATGAGTGTGAGAGTCAACAGGTATTGTTTCTAACAGGAGTGTGAGAGTTCCAACAGGTATTGTTGATAACTGGTGTCTGAGCGTTTCAACAGGTATTGTTTATAACAGGAGTGTGAGAGTTTCAACAGGTATTGTTTATAACAGGAGTGTGAGAGTTTCAACAGGTATTGTTTATAACAGGAGTGTGAGAGTTTCAAAAGGTATTGTTAATAAAAGGAGTGTGAGTGTATCCACAGGTATTGTTTATAACAGGAGTGTGAGAGTTTCAACAGGTATTGTTTATAACAGGAGTGTGGGAGTTTCAACAGGTATTGTTGATAACAGAAGTGTGAGAACTTCAACAGGTATTGTTTATAGCAGGAGTTTTAGAGTTTCAACAGGGATTGTTATTAAAGGGAGTGTGAGAGTTTCAACAGGTATTATTAATAACAGGAGTGTAAGAGCTTCAACAGTTATTTTTGATAACAGGAGTGTACGAGTTTCCACATGTATTATTTATAACAGGTGTGTGAGAGTTTTATCAGGTATTGTTTATAACAGGTGTGTGAGAGTTTCAACAGGTATTGTTTATAACAGGAGTGTGAGAGTTTCAACAGGTTTTGTTTATAACAGGAGTGTGAGAGTTTCAACAGGTTTTGTTTATAACATGAGTGTGAGAGTTTCAACAGGTATTGTTTATAACAGGAGTGTGAGAGTTTCAACAGTTAATGTTTATAACAGGAGTGTGAGAGTTTCAAAAGGTATTGTTAATAACAGGAGCGTGAGTGTATCCACAGGTATTATTTATAATAGGAGTGTGAGAGTTTCCAAAGTATTGTTTATAACAGGAGTGTGAGAGTTTCAGCAGGTATTGTTTATAACAGGAGTGTGACAGTTTCCACAGGTATTGTTTATAACATGAGTGTGAGAGTTTCAAAAGGTATTGTTAATAAAAGGAGTGTGCGTGTATCCACAGGTATTGTTTATAACAGGAGTGTGGGAGTTTCAACAGGTATTGTTGATAACAGAAGTGTGAGAACTTCAACAGGTATTGTTTATAGCAGGAGTGTGAGAGTTTCAACAGGTATTGTTTATAACAGGAATATGAGAGTTTCAAAAGGTATTGTTAATAACAGGAGCGTGAGTGTATCCACAGGTATTATTTATAATAGGTGTTTGAGAGTTTCCACAGGTATTGTTTGTAACTTGAGTGTTAGAGTTTCAACAGGGATTGTTAATAAAGGGAGTGTGAGAGTTTCAACAGGTATTATTAATAACAGGAGTGGAAGAGCTTCAACAGTTATTTTTAATAACAGGAGTGTACGAGTTTCCACATATATTATTTATAACAGGTGTGTGAGAGTTTTAACAGGTATTGTTTATAACAGGTGTGTGAGAGTTTCAACAGGTATTGTTTACAACAGGAGTGTGAGAGTTTCAACAGGTATTGTTAATAACAGGAGCGTGAGTGTATCCACAGGTATTATTTATAATAGGAGTGTGAGAGTTTCCAAAGGTATTGTTTATAACATGAGTGTGAGAGTTTCAGCAGGTATTGTTTATAACAGGAGTGTGAGAGTTTCAACAGGTATTGTTTATAACATGAGTGTGAGAGTTTCAACAGGTATTGTTTATAACATGAGTGTGAGACTTTCAACAGGTATTGTTTATAACTGGAGTGTGAGAGTTTCAACAGGTATTGTTGATAACAGGAGTGTGAGAGTTTCAACAGGTATTGTTAATAACAGGAGCGTGAGTGTATCCACAGGTATTATTTATAATAGAGTGTGAGAGTTTCCATAGGTATTGTTTATAACATGAGTGTGAGAGTTTCAGCAGGTATTGTTGATAACAGGAATGTGAGAGTTTCAAAAGGTATTGTTGATAAAAGGAGTGTGAGAGGTTCAACAGGTATTATTGATTACAGGAGTATAAGAGCTTCAACAGTGATTGTTGATAACAGGTGTGTGAGAGTTTCAACAGGTATTATTGATTACAGGAGTATAAGAGCTTCAACAGTGATTGTTGATAACAGGTGTGTGAGAGTTTCCACAGTTATTGTTTATAACAGGTGTGTGAGAGTTTCAACAGGTATTGTTTATAACAGGAATATGAGAGTTTCAAAAGGTATTGTTAATAACAGGAGCGTGAGTGTATCCACAGGTATTATTTATAATAGGTGTTTGAGAGTTTCCACCGGTATTGTTTATAACATGAGTGTTAGAGTTTCAACAGGGATTGTTAATAAAGGGAGTGTGAGAGTTTCAACAGGTATTATTAATAACAGGAGTGGAAGAGCTTCAACAGTTATTTTTGATAACAGGAGTGTACGAGTTTCCACATATATTATTTATAACAGGTGTGTGAGAGTTTTAACAGGTATTGTTTTTAACAGGTGTGTGAGAGTTCCAACATGTATTGTTGATAACAGGAGTGTGAGTGTTTCAACAGGTATTGTTATTAAAAGGAGTGTGAGAGTTTCAACAGGTATTATTAATAACAGGAGTGTAAGAGTTTCCAAATTTATTATTTATAACAGGGGTGTGAGAGTTTCAACAGGTATTGTTTATAACAGGTGTGTGAGAGTTTCAACAGGTATTGTTCGTAACAGGTGTGTGAGAATTTCAACAGGTATTGTTTATAACAGGAGTGTGAGAGTTTCAACAGTTATTGTTTATAACAGGTATGTGAGAGTTTCAACAGGTATTGCTTATAACAGGAGTGTGAGAGTTTCAACAGGTATTGTTAATAACAGGAGCGTGAGTGTATCCACAGGTATTATTTATAATAGGAGTGTGAGATTTTCCACAGGTATTGTTTATAACATGAGGGTGAGAGTTTCCACAGGTATTGTTTATAACATGAGTGTGAGAGTCAACAGGTATTGTTTCTAACAGGAGTGTGAGAGTTCCAACAGGTATTGTTGATAACTGGTGTGTGAGAGTTTCAACAGGTATTGTTTATAACAGGAGTGTGAGAGTTTCAACAGGTATTGTTTATAACAGGAGTGTGAGAGTTTCAAAAGGTATTGTTAATAAAAGGAGTGTGAGTGTATCCACAGGTATTGTTTATAACAGGAGTGTGAGAGTTTCAACAGGTATTGTTTATAACAGGAGTGTGGGAGTTTCAACAGGTATTGTTGATAACAGAAGTGTGAGAACTTCAACAGGTATTGTTTATAGCAGGAGTGTTAGAGTTTCAACAGGGATTGTTATTAAAGGGAGTGTGAGAGTTTCAACAGGTATTATTAATAACAGGAGTGTAAGAGCTTCAACAGTTATTTTTGATAACAGGAGTGTACGAGTTTCCACATGTATTATTTATAACAGGTGTGTGAGAGTTTTATCAGGTATTGTTTATAACAGGTGTGTGAGAGTTTCAACAGGTATTGTTTATAACAGGAGTGTGAGAGTTTCAACAGGTTTTGTTTATAACAGGAGTGTGAGAGTTTCAACAGGTTTTGTTTATAACATGAGTGTGAGAGTTTCAACAGGTATTGTTTATAACTGGAGTGTGAGAGTTTCAACAGTTAATGTTTATAACAGGTATGTGAGAGTTTCAACAGGTATTGTTTATAACAGGAGTGTGAGAGTTTCAACAGGTATTGTTAATAACAGGAGCGTGAGTGTATCCACAGGTATTATTTATAATAGGAGTGTGAGAGTTTCCAAAGGTATTGTTTATAACAGGAGTGTGAGAGTTTCAGCAGGTATTGTTTATAACAGGAGTGTGACAGTTTCCACAGGTATTGTTTATAACATGAGTGTGAGACTTTCCACAGGTATTGTTTATAACAGGAGTGTGAGAGTTTCAAAAGGTATTGTTAATAAAAGGAGTGTGAGTGTATCCACAGGTATTGTTTATAACAGGAGTGTGGGAGTTTCAACAGGTATTGTTGATAACAGAATTGTGAGAACTTCAACAGGTATTGTTTATAGCAGGAGTGTGAGAGTTTCAACAGGTATTGTTTATAACAGGAATATGAGAGTTTCAAAAGGTATTGTTAATAACAGGAGCGTGAGTGTATCCACAGGTATTAATTATAATAGGTGTTTGAGAGTTTCCACAGGTATTGTTTGTAACTTGAGTGTTAGAGTTTCAACAGGGATTGTTAATAAAGGGAGTGTGAGAGTTTCAACAGGTATTATTAAAAACAGGAGTGGAAGAGCTTCAACAGTTATTTTTGATAACAGGAGTGTACGAGTTTCCACATATATTATTTATAACAGGTGTGTGAGAGTTTTAACAGGTATTGTTTATAACAGGTGTGTGAGAGTTTCAACCGGTATTGTTTACAACAGGAGTGTGAGAGTTTCAACAGGTATTGTTAATAACAGGAGCGTGAGTGTATCCACAGGTATTATTTATAATAGTAGTGTGAGAGTTTCCAAAGGTATTGTTTATAACTTGAGTGTGAGAGTTTCAGCAGGTATTGTTTATAACATGAGTGTGAGACTTTCAACAGGTATTATTTATAACAGGAGTGTGAGAGTTTCAACAGGTATTGTTTATAACTGGAGTGTGAGAGTTTCAACAGGTATTGTTAATAACAGGAGCGTGAGTGTATCCACAGGTATTATTTATAATAGAGTGTGAGAGTTTCCATAGGTATTGTTGATAACAGGAATGTGAGAGTTTCAAAAGGTATTGTTAATAACTGGAGTGTGAGAGCTTCAACAGGTATTGTTTATAATAGGATTGTGAGAGTTTCAACAGGTGTTCTTCATGACAGGAGTGTGAGAGTTTCAACAGGTATTGTTGATAAAAGGAGTGTGAGAGTTTCAACAGGTATTATTGATTACAGGAGTATAAGAGCTTCAACAGTGATTGTTGATAACAGGTGTGTGAGAGTTTCAACAGGTATTATTGATTACAGGAATGTGAGAGTTTCAAAAGGTATTGTTAATAACTGGAGTGTGAGAGCTTCAACAGGTATTGTTTATAATAGGATTGTGAGAGTTTCAACAGGTGTTCTTCATGACAGGAGTGTGAGAGTTTCAACAGGTATTGTTGATAAAAGGAGTGTGAGAGTTTCAACAGGTATTATTGATTACAGGAGTATAAGAGCTTCAACAGTGATTGTTGATAACAGGTGTGTGAGAGTTTCAACAGGTATTATTGATTACAGGAATGTGAGAGTTTCAAAAGGTATTGTTAATAACTGGAGTGTGAGAGCTTCAACAGGTATTGTTTATAATAGGATTGTGAGAGTTTCAACAGGTGTTCTTCATGACAGGAGTGTGAGAGTTTCAACAGGTATTGTTGATAAAAGGAGTGTGAGAGTTTCAACAGGTATTATTGATTACAGGAGTATAAGAGCTTCAACAGTGATTGTTGATAACAGGTGTGTGAGAGTTTCAACAGGTATTATTGATTACAGGAGTATAAGAGCTTCAACAGTGATTGTTGATAACAGGTGTGTGAGAGTTTCCACAGTTATTGTTTATAACAGGTGTGTGAGAGTTTCAACAGGTATTGTTTATAACAGGAATATGAGAGTTTCAAAAGGTATTGTTAATAACAGGAGCGTGAGTGTATCCACAGGTATTATTTATAATAGGTGTTTGAGAGTTTCCACAGGTATTGTTTATAACATGAGTGTTAGAGTTTCAACAGGGATTGTTAATAAAGGGAGTGTGAGAGTTTCAACAGGTATTATTAATAACAGGAGTGGAAGAGCTTCAACAGTTATTTTTGATAACAGGAGTGTACGAGTTTCCACATATATTATTTATAACAGGTGTGTGAGAGTTTTAACAGGTATTGTTTTTAACAGGTGTGTGAGAGTTTCAACATGTATTGTTGATAACAGGAGTGTGAGAGTTCCAACATGTATTGTTGATAACAGGAGTGTGAGTGTTTCAACAGGTATTGTTATTAAAAGGAGTGTGAGAGTTTCAACAGGTATTATTAATAACAGGAGTGTAAGAGTTTCCAAATTTATTATTTATAACAGGGGTGTGAGAGTTTCAACAGGTATTGTTTATAACAGGTGTGTGAGAGTTTCAACAGGTATTGTTCGTAACAGGTGTGTGAGAATTTCAACAGGTATTGTTTATAACAGGAGTGTGAGAGTTTCAACAGTTATTGTTTATAACAGGTATGTGAGAGTTTCAACAGGTATTGCTTATAACAGGAGTGTGAGAGTTTCAACAGGTATTGTTAATAACAGGAGCGTGAGTGTATCCACAGGTATTATTTATAATAGGAGTGTGAGATTTTCCACAGGTATTGTTTATAACATGAGGGTGAGAGTTTCCACAGGTATTGTTTATAACATGAGTGTGAGAGTCAACAGGTATTGTTTCTAACAGGAGTGTGAGAGTTCCAACAGGTATTGTTGATAACTGGTGTCTGAGAGTTTCAACAGGTATTGTTTATAACAGGAGTGTGAGAGTTTCAACAGGTATTGTTTATAACAGGAGTGTGAGAGTTTCAACAGGTATTGTTTATAACAGGAGTGTGAGAGTTTCAAAAGGTATTGTTAATAAAAGGAGTGTGAGTGTATCCACAGGTATTGTTTATAACAGGAGTGTGAGAGTTTCAACAGGTATTGTTTATAACAGGAGTGTGGGAGTTTCAACAGGTATTGTTGATAACAGAAGTGTGAGAACTTCAACAGGTATTGTTTATAGCAGGAGTGTTAGAGTTTCAACAGGGATTGTTATTAAAGGGAGTGTGAGAGTTTCAACAGGTATTATTAATAACAGGAGTGTAAGAGCTTCAACAGTTATTTTTGATAACAGGAGTGTACGAGTTTCCACATGTATTATTTATAACAGGTGTGTGAGAGTTTTATCAGGTATTGTTTATAACAGGTGTGTGAGAGTTTCAACAGGTATTGTTTATAACAGGAGTGTGAGAGTTTCAACAGGTTTTGTTTATAACAGGAGTGTGAGAGTTTCAACAGGTTTTGTTTATAACAGGAGTGTGAGAGTTTCAACAGGTTTTGTTTATAACATGAGTGTGAGAGTTTCAACAGGTATTGTTTATAACAGGAGTGTGAGAGTTTCAACAGTTAATGTTTATAACAGGTATGTGAGAGTTTCAACAGGTATTGTTTATAACATGAGTGTGAGACTTTCCACAGGTATTGTTTATAACAGGAGTGTGAGAGTTTCAAAAGGTATTGTTAATAAAAGGAGTGTGAGTGTATCCACAGGTATTGTTTATAACAGGAGTGTGGGAGTTTCAACAGGTATTGTTCATAACAGAAGTGTGAGAACTTCAACAGGTATTGTTTATAGCAGGAGTGTGAGAGTTTCAACAGGTATTGTTTATAACAGGAATATGAGAGTTTGAAAAGGTATTGTTAATAACAGGAGCGTGAGTGTATCCACAGGTATTATTTATAATAGGTGTTTGAGAGTTTCCACAGGTATTGTTTGTAACTTGAGTGTTAGAGTTTCAACAGGGATTGTTAATAAAGGGAGTGTGAGAGTTTCAACAGGTATTATTAATAACAGGAGTGGAAGAGCTTCAACAGTTATTTTTGATAACAGGAGTGTACGAGTTTCCACATATATTATTTATAACAGGTGTGTGAGAGTTTTAACAGGTATTGTTTACAACAGGAGTGTGAGAGTTTCAACAGGTATTGTTTATAACAGGAGTGTGGGAGTTTCAACAGGTATTGTTGATAACAGAAGTGTGAGAACTTCAACAGGTATTGTTTACAGCAGGAGTGTTAGAGTTTCAACAGGGATTGTTATTAAAGGGAGTGTGAGAGTTTCAACAGGTATTATTAATAACAGGAGTGTAAGAGCTTCAACAGTTATTTTTGATAACAGGAGTGTACGAGTTTCCACATGTATTATTTATAACAGGTGTGTGAGAGTTTTATCAGGTATTGTTTATAACAGGTGTGTGAGAGTTTCAACAGGTATTGTTTATAACAGGAGTGTGAGAGTTTCAACAGGTTTTGTTTATAACAGGAGTGTGAGAGTTTCAACAGGTTTTGTTTATAACATGAGTGTGAGAGTTTCAACAGGTATTGTTTATAACAGGAGTGTGAGAGTTTCAACAGTTAATGTTTATAACAGGTATGTGAGAGTTTCAACAGGTATTGTTTATAACAGGAGTGTGAGAGTTTCAACAGGTATTGTTAATAACAGGAGCGTGAGTGTATCCACAGGTATTATTTATAATATGAGTGTGAGAGTTTCCAAAGGTATTGTTTATAACAGGAGTGTGAGAGTTTCAGCAGGTATTGTTTATAACAGGAGTGTGACAGTTTCCACAGGTATTGTTTATAACATGAGTGTGAGACTTTCCACAGGTATTGTTTATAACAGGAGTGTGAGAGTTTCAAAAGGTATTGTTAATAAAAGGAGTGTGAGTGTATCCACAGGTATTGTTTATAACAGGAGTGTGGGAGTTTCAACAGGTATTGTTGATAACTGAAGTGTGAGAACTTCAACAGGTATTGTTTATAGCAGGAGTGTTAGAGTTTCAACAGGGATTGTTATTAAAGGGAGTGTGAGAGTTTCAACAGGTATTGTTTATAGCAGGAGTGTGAGAGTTTCAACAGGTATTGTTTATAACAGGAATATGAGAGTTTCAAAAGGTATTGTTAATAACAGGAGCGTGAATGTATCCACAGGTATTATTTATAATAGGTGTTTGAGAGTTTCCACAGGTATTGTTTGTAACTTGAGTGTTAGAGTTTCAACAGGGATTGTTAATAAAGGGAGTGTGAGAGTTTCAACAGGTATTATTAATAACAGGAGTGGAAGAACTTCAACAGTTATTTTTGATAACAGGAGTGTACGAGTTTCCACATATATTATTTATAACAGGTGTGTGAGAGTTTTAACAGGTATTGTTTATAACAGGTGTGTGAGAGTTTCAACAGGTATTGTTTACAACAGGAGTGTGAGAGTTTCAACAGGTATTGTTTATAACAGGAGTGTGGGAGTTTCAACAGGTATTGTTGATAACAGAAGTGTGAGAACTTCAACAGGTATTGTTTACAGCAGGAGTGTTAGAGTTTCAACAGGGATTGTTATTAAAGGGAGTGTGAGAGTTTCAACAGGTATTATTAATAACAGGAGTGTAAGAGCTTCAACAGTTATTTTTGATAACAGGAGTGTACGAGTTTCCACATGTATTATTTATAACAGGTGTGTGAGAGTTTTATCAGGTATTGTTTATAACAGGTGTGTGAGAGTTTCAACAGGTATTGTTTATAACAGGAGTGTGAGAGTTTCAACAGGTTTTGTTTATAACAGGAGTGTGAGAGTTTCAACAGGTTTTGTTTATAACATGAGTGTGAGAGTTTCAACAGGTATTGTTTATAACAGGAGTGTGAGAGTTTCAACAGTTAATGTTTATAACAGGTATGTGAGAGTTTCAACAGGTATTGTTTATAACAGGAGTGTGAGAGTTTCAACAGGTATTGTTAATAACAGGAGCGTGAGTGTATCCACAGGTATTATTTATAATATGAGTGTGAGAGTTTCCAAAGGTATTGTTTATAACAGGAGTGTGAGAGTTTCAGCAGGTATTGTTTATAACAGGAGTGTGACAGTTTCCACAGGTATTGTTTATAACATGAGTGTGAGACTTTCCACAGGTATTGTTTATAACAGGAGTGTGAGAGTTTCAAAAGGTATTGTTAATAAAAGGAGTGTGAGTGTATCCACAGGTATTGTTTATAACAGGAGTGTGGGAGTTTCAACAGGTATTGTTGATAACAGAAGTGTGAGAACTTCAACAGGTATTGTTTATAGCAGGAGTGTTAGAGTTTCAACAGGGATTGTTATTAAAGGGAGTGTGAGAGTTTCAACAGGTATTGTTTATAGCAGGAGTGTGAGAGTTTCAACAGGTATTGTTTATAACAGGAATATGAGAGTTTCAAAAGGTATTGTTAATAACAGGAGCGTGAATGTATCCACAGGTATTATTTATAATAGGTGTTTGAGAGTTTCCACAGGTATTGTTTGTAACTTGAGTGTTAGAGTTTCAACAGGGATTGTTAATAAAGGGAGTGTGAGAGTTTCAACAGGTATTATTAATAACAGGAGTGGAAGAACTTCAACAGTTATTTTTGATAACAGGAGTGTACGAGTTTCCACATATATTATTTATAACAGGTGTGTGAGAGTTTTAACAGGTATTGTTTATAACAGGTGTGTGAGAGTTTCAACAGGTATTGTTTACAACAGGAGTGTGAGAGTTTCAACAGGTATTGTTTATAACAGGAGTGTGGGAGTTTCAACAGGTATTGTTGATAACAGAAGTGTGAGAACTTCAACAGGTATTGTTTATAGCAGGAGTGTTAGAGTTTCAACAGGGATTGTTATTAAAGGGAGTGTGAGAGTTTCAACAGGTATTATTAATAACAGGAGTGTAAGAGCTTCAACAGTTATTTTTGATAACAGGAGTGTACGAGTTTCCACATGTATTATTTATAACAGGTGTGTGAGAGTTTTATCAGGTATTGTTTATAACAGGTGTGTGAGAGTTTCAACAGGTATTGTTTATAACAGGAGTGTGAGAGTTTCAACAGGTTTTGTTTATAACAGGAGTGTGAGAGTTTCAACAGGTTTTGTTTATAACATGAGTGTGAGAGTTTCAACAGGTATTGTTTATAACAGGAGTGTGAGAGTTTCAACAGTTAATGTTTATAACAGGTATGTGAGAGTTTCAACAGGTATTGTTTATAACAGGAGTGTGAGAGTTTCAACAGGTATTGTTAATAACAGGAGCGTGAGTGTATCCACAGGTATTATTTATAATATGAGTGTGAGAGTTTCCAAAGGTATTGTTTATAACAGGAGTGTGAGAGTTTCAGCAGGTATTGTTTATAACAGGAGTGTGACAGTTTCCACAGGTATTGTTTATAACATGAGTGTGAGACTTTCCACAGGTATTGTTTATAACAGGAGTGTGAGAGTTTCAAAAGGTATTGTTAATAAAAGGAGTGTGAGTGTATCCACAGGTATTGTTTATAACAGGAGTGTGGGAGTTTCAACAGGTATTGTTCATAACAGAAGTGTGAGAACTTCAACAGGTATTGTTTATAGCAGGAGTGTGAGAGTTTCAACAGGTATTGTTTATAACAGGAATATGAGAGTTTCAAAAGGTATTGTTAATAACAGGAGCGTGAGTGTATCCACAGGTATTATTTATAATAGGTGTTTGAGAGTTTCCACAGGTATTGTTTGTAACTTGAGTGTTAGAGTTTCAACAGGGATTGTTAATAAAGGGAGTGTGAGAGTTTCAACAGGTATTATTAATAACAGGAGTGGAAGAGCTTCAACAGTTATTTTTGATAACAGGAGTGTACGAGTTTCCACATATATTATTTATAACAGGTGTGTGAGAGTTTTAACAGGTATTGTTTATAACAGGAGTGTAGAGGTTCAACAGGTATTGTTAATAACAGGAGCGTGAGTGTATCCACAGGTATTATTTATAATAGAGTGTGAGAGTTTCCATAGGTATTGTTTCTAACAGGAGTGTGAGAGTTCCAACAGGTATTGTTGATAACAGGAATGTGAGAGTTTCAACAGGTATTGTTTATAACTGGAGTGTGAGAGTTTCAACAGGTATTGTTTGTAACAGGTGTGTGAGAGTTTCAACAGGTATTGTTTATAACAGGAGTGTGAGAGTTTCAAAAGGTATTGTTAATAACAGGAGCGTGAGTGTATCCACAGGTATTATTTATAATAGAGTGTGAGAGTTTCCATAGGTATTGTTTATAACATGAGGGTGAGAGTTTCAGCAGGTATTGTTGATAACAGGAATGTGAGAGTTTCAAAAGGTATTGTTAATAACTGGAGTGTGAGAGCTTCAACAGGTATTGTTTATAATAGGATTGTGAGAGTTTCAACAGGTGTTCTTCATGACAGGAGTGTGAGAGTTTCAACAGGTATTGTTGATAAAAGGAGTGTGAGAGTTTCAACAGGTATTATTGATTACAGGAGTATAAGAGCTTCAACAGTGATTGTTGATAACAGGTGTGTGAGAGTTTCAACAGGTATTATTGATTACAGGAGTATAAGAGCTTCAACAGTGATTGTTGATAACAGGTGTGTGAGAGTTTCCACAGTTATTGTTTATAACAGGTGTGTGAGAGTTTCAACGGGTATTGTTTATAACAGGAATATGAGAGTTTCAAAAGGTATTGTTAATAACAGGAGCGTGAGTGTATCCACAGGTATTATTTATAATAGGTGTTTGAGAGTTTCCACAGGTATTGTTTATAACATGAGTGTTAGAGTTTCAACAGGGATTGTTAATAAAGGGAGTGTGAGAGTTTCAACAGGTATTATTAATAACAGGAGTGGAAGAGCTTCAACAGTTATTTTTGATAACAGGAGTGTACGAGTTTCCACATATATTATTTATAACAGGTGTGTGAGAGTTTTAACAGGTATTGTTTTTAACAGGTGTGTGAGAGTTTCAACAGGTATTGTTTACAACAGGAGTGTGAGAGTTTCAACAGGTATTGTTAATAACAGGAGCGTGAGTGTATCCACAGGTATTATTTATAATAGGAGTGTGAGAGTTTCCAAAGGTATTGTTTATAACATGAGTGTGAGAGTTTCAGCTGGTATTGTTTATAACATGAGTGTGAGACTTTCAACAGGTATTGTTTATAACAGGAGTGTGAGAGTTTCAACAGGTATTGTTTATAACTGGAGTGTGAGAGTTTCAACAGGTATTGTTTATAACAGGAGTGTGAGAGTTTCAAAAGGTATTGTTAATAACAGGAGTGTGAGTGTATCCACAGGTATTGTTTATAACAGGAGTGTGGGAGTTTCAACAGGTATTGTTGATAACAGGAGTGTGAGAGTTTCAACAGGTATTGTTAATAACAGGAGTGTGAGTGTATCCACAGGTATTGTTTATAACAGGAGTGTGGGAGTTTCAACAGGTATTGTTTATAACAGGAATGTGAGAGATTCAAAAGGTATTGTTTATAACAGGAGGGTGAGTGTTTCAACAGGTATTGTTATTAAAAGGAGTGTGAGAGTTTCAACAGGTATTATTAATAACAGGAGTGTAAGAGTTTCCAAATTTATTATTTATAACAGGTGTGTGAGAGTTTCAACAGGTATTGTTTATAACAGGAGTGTGAGAGTTTCAACAGGTTTTGTTTATAACAGGAGTGTGAGAGTTTCAGCAGGTATTGTTGATAACAGGAATGTGAGAGCTTCAACAGGTATTGTTTATAACAGGAGTGTGAGAGTTTCAACAGGTTTTGTTTATAACAGGAGTGTGAGAGTTTCAACAGGTATTGTTTATAACAGGAGTGTGAGAGTTTCAACAGGTATTGTTTATAACAGGAGTGTGAGAGTTTCAACAGGTATTGTTTATAACAGGAGTGTGAGAGTTTCAACAGGGATTGTTTATAACAGGAGTGTGAGAGTTTCAACAGGGATTGTTATTAAAGGGAGTGTGAGAGTTTCAACAGGGATTGTTTATAACAGGAGTGTGAGAGTTTCAACAGGGATTGTTATTAAAGGGAGTGTGAGAGTTTCAACAGGTATTGTTTATAACAGTTGTGTGAGAGTTCCAACAGGTATTGTTGATAACAGGTGTGTGAGAGTTTCAACAGGTATTGTTTATAACATGAGTGTGAGAGCTTCAACATGTATTGTTTATAACAGGTTTGTGTGAGTTTCAACAGGTATTGTTTATAACAGGAGTGTGAGAGTTTCAACAGGTATTGTTTATAACAGGAGTGTGAGAGTTTCAGCAGGTATTGTTTATAACAGGAGTGTGAGAGTTTCAACAGGTATTGTTTATAACAGGAGTGTGAGAGTTTCAACAGGTATTGTTTATAACAGGAGTGTGAGAGTTTCAAAAGGTATTGTTGATAACAGGAGTGTGAGAGTTTCAACAGGTTTTGTTGATAACAGGAGTGTGAGAGTTTCAACAGGTATTGTTGATAACAGGAGTGTGAGCGTTTCAACAGGTATTGTTTATAACAGGAGTGTGAGAGTTTCAAAAGGTATTGTTGATAACAGGAGTGTGAGAGTTTCAACAGGTATTGTTGATAACAGGAGTGTGAGAGTTTCAACAGGTTTTGTTAATAACAGGAGCGTGAGTGTATCCACAGGTATTATTTATAATAGGAGTGTGAGAGTTTCCATAGGTATTGTTTATAACATGAGTGTGAGAGTTTCAGCAGGTATTGTTAATAACAGGAGTGTGAGAGCTTCAACAGGTATTGTTTATAATAGGATTGTGAGAGTTTCAATGGGTGTTCATCATGACAGGAGTGTGAGAGTTTCAACAGGTATTGTTATTAACGGGAGCGCGAGTGTATCCACAGCTATTATTTATAATAGGAGTGTGAGAGTTTCCACATGTATTGTTTATAACATGAGTGTTAGAGTTTCAACAGGTATTGTTTATAACTGGAGTGTGAGAGTTTCAACAGGTATTGTGGATAACAGTTTGGTGAAAGTTTCAACAGGTATTGTTGATAACAGGTGTGTGAGATTTTCAACAGGTATTGTTTGTAACAGGAATGTGAGAATTTCAACAGGTATTGTTGATTACACGAGTGTGCGAGCTTCAACAGATATTGTTTATAACGAAAGTGTGAGAGTTTCTGCAGGTATTGTTTATAACATGATTGTGAGAGTTTCAACATGTATTGTTGATAACATGATTTTGCGAGCTTCAACATGTATTGTTCATAACAGGAGTGTGAGAGTTTCAACGGGTATTGTTAATAACAGGAGTGTGAGAGCTTCAACAGGTATTGTGGATAACAGTTTGGTGAATGATTAAACAGGTATTGCTGATAACAGGTGTGTGAGATTTTCAACAGGTATTGTTTGTAGCAGGAGTATGAGAGTTTCAACAGGTATTGTTGATTACACGAGTGTGCGAGCTTCAACAGATATTGTTTATAACGGAAGTGTGAGAGTTTCAGCAGGTATTGTTTATAACAGGAGTGTGAGAATTTCCGCAGGTATTGTTTATAACATGATTGTGAGAGTTTCAACAGGTATTGTTGATAACATGAGTGTGCGATCTTCAACAGGTATTGTTCATAACAGGAGTGTGAGAGTTTCAACAGGTATTGTTGATAACATGAGTGTGCGATCTTCAACAGGTATTGTTTATAACAGGTGTGTGAGAGTTTCAACGGGTATTGTTTATAACTGGTGTGTGAGAGTTTCAACAGGTATTGTTTATAATAGGAGTGTGAGAGTTTCAACAGGTATTGTTCATAACAGGAGTTCGAAAGTTTCAACAGTTATTGTTTATAACAGGTATGTGAGAGTTTCAACAGGTATTGTTTAAAACAGGTATGTGAGAGTTTCAACAGGTATTGTTTAAAACAGGAGTGTGAGAGTTTCAACAGGTATTGTTAATACCAGGAGCTTGAGTGTATCCACAGGTATTATTTATAATAGGAGTGTGAGAGTTTCCACAGGTATTGTTTATAACATGAGTGTGAGAGTTTCAACAGGTATTGTTTATAACAGTAGTGTGAGAGTTTCCACAGGTATTGTTTATAACATGAATGTGAGACTTTCAACAGGTATTGTTTCGAATACTAGTGTGAGAGTTCCAACAGGTATTGTGGATAACAGGTTGGTGAAATTTTCAACAGGTATTGTTTATAACATGAGTGTCAGAGTTTCAACAGGGATTGTTAATAAAGGGAGTGTGAGAGTTTCAACAGGTATTATTAATAACAGGAGTGGAAGAGCTTCAACAGTTATTTTTGATAAAAGGAGTGTACGAGTTTCCACATATATTATTTATAACAGGTGTGTGAGAGTTTTAACAGGTATTGTTTTTAACAGGTGTGTGAGAGTTTCAACAGGTATTGTTTACAACAGGAGTGTGAGAGTTTCAACAGGTATTGTTAATAACAGGAGCGTGAGTGTATCCACAGGTATTATTTATAATAGGAGTGTGAGAGTTTCCAAAGGTATTGTTTATAACATGAGTGTGAGAGTTTCAGCTGGTATTGTTTATAACATGAGTGTGAGACTTTCAACAGGTATTGTTTATAACAGGAGTGTGAGAGTTTCAACAGGTATTGTTTATAACTGGAGTGTGAGAGTTTCAACAGGTATTGTTTATAACAGGAGTGTGAGAGTTTCAAAAGGTATTGTTAATAACAGGAGTGTGAGTGTATCCACAGGTATTGTTTATAACAGGAGTGTGGGAGTTTCAACAGGTATTGTTGATAACAGGAGTGTGAGAGTTTCAACAGGTATTGTTAATAACAGGAGCGTGAGTGTATCCACAGGTATTGTTTATAATAGAGTGTGAGAGTTTCCATAGGTATTGTTTATAACAGGTATGTGAGAGTTTCAACAGGTATTGTTAATAACAGGAGCGTGAGTGTATCCACAGGTATTATTTATAATAGAGTGTGAGAGTTTCCATAGGTATTGTTTATAACATGAGTGTGAGAGTTTCAGCAGGTATTGTTGATAACAGGAATGTGAGAGTTTCAAAAGGTATTGTTAATAACTGGAGTGTGAGAGCTTCAACAGGTATTGTTTATAACAGGAGGGTGAGTGTTTCAACAGGTATTGTTATTAAAAGGAGTGTGAGAGTTTCAACAGGTATTATTAATAACAGGAGTGTAAGAGTTTCCAAATTTATTATTTATAACAGGTGTGTGAGAGTTTCAACAGGTATTGTTTATAACAGGTGTGTGAGAGTTTCAACAGGTATTGTTTATAACAGGAGTGTGAGAGTTTCAACAGTTATTGTTTATAACAGGTATGTGAGAGTTTCAACAGGTATTGTTTATAACAGGAGTGTGAGAGTTTCAACAGGGATTGTTATTAAAGGGAGTGTGAGAGTTTCAACAGGTATTGTTTATAACAGGTGTGTGAGAGTTCCAACAGGTATTGTTTATAACAGGAGTGTGAGAGCTTCAACATGTATTGTTTATAACAGGTGTGTGTGAGTTTCAACAGGTATTGTTTATAACAGGAGTGTGAGAGTTTCAACAGGTTTTGTTTATAACAGGAGTGTGAGAGTTTCAACAGGTATTGTTTATAACAGGAGTGTGAGAGTTTCAACAGGTATTGTTTATAACATGAGTGTGAGCGTTTCAACAGGTATTGTTTATAACAGGTGTGTGAGAGCTTCAACAGGTATTGTTTATAACAGGAGGGTGAGTGTTTCAACAGGTATTGTTATTAAAAGGAGTGTGAGAGTTTCAACAGGTATTATTAATAACAGGAGTGTAAGAGTTTCCAAATTTATTATTTATAACAGGTGTGTGAGAGTTTCAACAGGTATTGTTTATAAAAGGTGTTTGAGAGTTTCAACAGGTATTGTTTATAACAGGAGTGTGAGAGTTTCAACAGGTATTGTTTATAACAGGAGTGTGAGAGTTTCAACAGTTATTGTTTATAACAGGTATGTGAGAGTTTCAACAGGTATTGTTTATTACAGGAGTGTGAGAGTTTCAACAGGTATTGTTTATAGCAGGTGTGTGAGAGTTCCAACAGGTATTGTTGATAACAGGTGTGTGAGAGTTTCAACAGGTATTGTTCATAACAGGAGTGTGAGAGCTTCAACATGTATTGTTTATAACAGGTGTGTGTGAGTTTCAAAAGGTATTGTTTATAACAGGAGTGTGAGAGTTTCAACAGGTTTTGTTTATAACAGGAGTGTGAGAGTTTCAACAGGTATTGTTTATAACAGGAGTGTGAGAGTTTCAACAGGTTTTGTTTATAACAGGAGTGTGAGAGTTTCAACAGGTATTGTTTATAACAGGAGTGTGAGAGTTTCAACAGGTATTGTTTATAACAGGAGTGTGAGAGTTTCAACAGGTATTGTTTATAACAGGAGTGTGAGAGTTTCAACAGGTATTGTTTATAACAGGAGTGTGAGAGTTTCAACAGGTATTGTTTATAACAGGAGTGTGAGAGTTTCAAAAGGTATTGTTGATAACAGGAGTGTGAGAGTTTCAACAGGTTTTGTTAATAACAGGAGCTTGAGTGTATCCACAGGTATTATTTATAATAGGAGTGTGAGAGTTTCCATAGGTATTGTTTATAACATGAGTGTGAGAGTTTCAGCAGGTATTGTTTATAACAGGAGTGTGAGAGTTTCCACAGGTATTGTTTATAACATGAGTGTGAGAGTTTCAACAGGTATTGTTTATAACATGAGTGTGAGAGTTTCAACAGGTATTGTTTATAACAGGAGTGTGAGAGTTTCAACAGGTATTGTTTATAACATGAGTGTGAGAGTTTCAACAGGTATTGTTTATAACAGGAGTGTGAGAGTTTCAACAGGTATTGTTTATAACAGGAGTGTGAGAGTTTCAACAGGTATTGTTTATAATAGGAGTGTGAGAGTTTCCATAGGTATTGTTTATAACATGAGTGTGAGAGTTTCAGCAGGTATTGTTTATAACAGGAGTGTGAGAGTTTCCACAGGTATTGTTTATAACAGGAGTGTGAGAGTTTCAACGGGTATTGTTAATAACAGGAGTGTGAGAGCTTCAACAGGTATTGTTTATAATAGGATTGTGAGAGTTTCAATGGGTGTTCATCATGACAGGAGTGTGAGAGTTTCAACAGGTATTGTTATTAACGGGAGCGCGAGTGTATCCACAGCTATTATTTATAATAGGAGTGTGAGAGTTTCCACATGTATTGTTTATAACATGAGTGTGAGAATTTCAACAGGTATTGTTGATTACACGAGTGTGCGAGCTTCAACAGATATTGTTTATAACGAAAGTGTGAGAGTTTCTGCAGGTATTGTTTATAACATGATTGTGAGAGTTTCAACATGTATTGTTGATAACATGATTTTGCGAGCTTCAACAGGTATTGTTCATAACAGGAGTGTGAGAGTTTCAACGGGTATTGTTAATAACAGGAGTGTGAGAGCTTCAACAAGTATTGTTTATAATAGGATTGTGAGAGTTTCAACAGGTATTGTTTATAACAGTAGTGTGAGAGTTTCAACAGGTATTGTGGATAACAGTTTGGTGAATGATTAAACAGGTATTGCTGATAACAGGTGTGTGAGATTTTCAACAGGTATTGTTTGTAGCAGGAGTATGAGAGTTTCAACAGGTATTGTTGATTACACGAGTGTGCGAGCTTCAACAGATATTGTTTATAACGGAAGTGTGAGAGTTTCAGCAGGTATTGTTTATAACAGGAGTGTGAGAATTTCCGCAGGTATTGTTTATAACATGATTGTGAGAGTTTCAACAGGTATTGTTGATAACATGAGTGTGCGATCTTCAACAGGTATTGTTCATAACAGGAGTGTGAGAGTTTCAACACGTATTATTGATAACAGGAGTGTAAGAGCTTCAACAGTTATTGTTGATAACAGGAGTGGGCGAGTTTCCACATGTATTATTTATAACAGGTGTGTGAGAGTTTCAACGGGTATTGTTTATAACTGGTGTGTGAGAGTTTCAACAGGTATTGTTTATAATAGGAGTGTGAGAGTTTCAACAGGTATTGTTCATAACAGGAGTTCGAAAGTTTCAACAGTTATTGTTTATAACAGGTATGTGAGAGTTTCAACAGGTATTGTTTAAAACAGGTATGTGAGAGTTTCAACAGGTATTGTTTAAAACAGGAGTGTGAGAGTTTCAACAGGTATTGTTAATACCAGGAGCTTGAGTGTATCCACAGGTATTATTTATAATAGGAGTGTGAGAGTTTCCACAGGTATTGTTTATAACATGAGTGTGAGAGTTTCAACAGGTATTGTTTATAACAGTAGTGTGAGAGTTTCCACAGGTATTGTTTATAACATGAATGTGAGACTTTCAACAGGTATTGTTTCGAATACTAGTGTGAGAGTTCCAACAGGTATTGTGGATAACAGGTTGGTGAAATTTTCAACAGGTATTGTTGATAACAGGAGTGTGAGAGTTTCAACAGGTATTGTTGATAACAGGTGTGTGAGAGTTTCAACAGGTATTGTTTATAACAGGAGTGTGAGAGTTTCAATAGGTATTGTTTATAACAGGAGTGTGAGAGTTTCAACAGGTATTGTTTATAACAGGAGAGTGAGAGTTTCAAAAGGTATTGTTAATAACAGAAGCGTGAGTGTATCCACAGGTATTATTTATAATAGGAGTGTGAGAGTTTCCACAGGTATTGTTTATAACATGAGTGTTAGAGTTTCCACAGGTATTGTTTCTAACAGGAGTGTGAGAGTTTCAGCAGGTATTGTTTATAACAGGAGTGTGAGAGTTTCAACAGGTATTATTTATAAAAGGAGTGTTAGAGTTCCAACAGGTATTGTTGATAACAGGTGTGTGAGAGTTTCAACAGGTGTTGTTGATAACATGAGTGTGCGAGCTTCAACAGGTATTGTTTATAACAGGAGTGTGAGAGCTTCAACAGGTATTGTTTATAACAGGAGTGTGAGAGTTTCAACAAGTATTGTTGATAAAAGGAGTGTTAGAGTTCCAACAGGTATTGTTGATAACAGGAGTCTGCGAGCTTCAATAGGTATTGTTTATAACAGGAGTGTGAGAGCTTCAACAGGTATTGTTTATAACATGAGTGTGAGAGTTTCAACAGGTATTGTTTATAACAGGTGTGTGAGTGTTTCAACAGGTATTGTGGATAACAGGAGTGTGAGAGTTTCAACAGGTATTGTTTATAACAGGAGTGTGAGAGCTTCAACAGGTATTGTTTATAACAGGTGTGTGAGTGTTTCAACAGGTATTGTGGATAACAGGTGTCTGCGAGCTTCAACAGGTATTGTTTATAACAGGTGTGTGAGAGTTTCAACAGGTGTTGTTGATAACATAAGTGTGAGAGCTTCAACAGGTATTGTTTATAACAGGTGTTTGAGTGTTTCAACAGGTATTGTGGATAACAGGTGTGTGAGAGTTTCAACAGGTATTGTTGATAACATTAGTGTGAGAGCTTCAACATGTATTGTTTATAACATGAGTGTGAGAGTTTCAACAGGTATTGTTGATAACAGGAATATGAGAGTTTCAACAGGTATTGTTTATAACAGGTGTGTGAGATTTTCAACAGGTATTGTTGATAAAAGCAGTGTTAGAGTTCCAACAGGTATTGTTGATAACAGGAGTGTGAGTGTTTTAACAGGTATTGTTGATAAAAGGAGTGTTAGAGTTCCAACAGGTATTATTGATAACAGGAGTGTAAGTGCTTCAACAGTTATTGTTGATAACAGGAGTGTGCAAGTTTCCACATGTATTATTTATAACAGGTGTGTGAGAGTTTCAACAGGTATTGTTTATAACAGGTGTGTGAGAGTTTCAACATGTATTGTTTATAACAGGAGTGTGAGAGTTTCAAAAGGTATTGTTAATAAGAGGTGTGTGTGTGTATCCACAGGTATTGTTTATAACAGGAGTGTGAGAGTTTCAACAGGTATTGTTGATAACAGGAGCATGAGTGTATCCACAGGTATTATTTATAATAGGTGTGTGAGAGTTTCCTCAGGTATTGTTTATATCAGGAGTGTGAGAGTTTCAGCAGGTAATTTTGATAACATGAGTGTGCGAGCTTCAACAGGTATTGTTTATAACAGGAGTGTGAGAGCTTCAACAGGTATTGTTTATAACAGGTGTGTGCGAGTTTCAACAGGTGTTGTTGATAACATGAGTGTGAGAGCTTCAACCGGTATTGTTCATAACATGAGTATGAGAGCTTCAACAGGTATTGTTTATAACAGGAGTGTGAGAGCTTCAACAGGTATTGTTTATAACAGGAGTGTGAGAGTGTCAACAGGTATTGTTTATTACAGGAGTGTGAGAGCTTCAACCGGTATTGTTCATAACATGAGAATGAGAGCTTCAACAGGTATTGTTTATAATAGGAGTGTGAGAGCTTCAACAGGTATTGTTTATAACAGGAGTGTGAGAGTGTCAACAGGTATTGTTTATAACAGGATTGTGAGAGTTTCAATAGGTATTGTTAATAACAGGAGCATGAGTGTATCCACAGGCATTATTTATAATAGGAGTGTGAGAGTTTCAACAGTTATTGTTGATAACAGGAGTGTGCGAGTTTCCACATGTATTATTTATAACAGGTGTGTGAGAGTTTCAACAGGTATTGTTTATAACAGGAGTGTGAGAGTTTCAAAAGGTATTGTTAATAAGAGGTGAGTGAGTGTATCCACAGGTATTATTTATAATAGGAGTGTGAGAGTTTCCACAGGTATTGTTTATAACAGGAGTGTGAGAGTTTCAACAGGTATTGTTGATAACATGAGTGTGAGAGCTTCAACATGTATTGTTTATAATAGGAGTGTGAGAGCTTCAACAGGTATTGTTTATAACGGGAGTGTGAGAGTTTCAACAGGTATTGTTGATAACATGAGTGTGAGAGCTTCAACATGTATTGTTTCTAACAGGATTGTAAGAATTCCAACAGGTAATGTGGATAACAGGTTGGTGAAAGTTTCAACAGGTATTGTTGATAACAGGTGTGTGAGAGTTTCAACAGGTATTGTTTATAACAGGAGTGTGAGAGTTTCAAAAGTTATTGTTAATAACAGGAGTGTGAGAGTTTCAACAGGTATTGTTTATAATAGGAGTGTGAGAGTTTCCACAGGTATTGTTTATAACAGTAGTGTGAGAGTTTCAACAGGTATTGTTGATAACATGAGTGTGCGAGCTTCAACAGGTATTGTTTACAACAGGAGTGTGAGAGCTTCAACAGGTATTGTTTATAACAGGTGTGTGCGTGTGTCAACAGGTATTGTTGATAAAAGGAGTTTTAGAGTTCCAACAGGTATTGTTGATAACAGGTGTGTGAGAGTTTCAACAGGTATTGTTTATAACAGGAGTGTGAGAGTTTCCACATGTATTATTTATAATAGGTGTGTGAGAGTTTCCACAGGTATTGTTTATAACAGGATTGTGAGAGTATCCACAGGTATTGTTTATAACATCAGTGTGAGAGTTTCAACAGGTATTGTTTATAACAGGAGTGTGAGAGTATCAACATGTATTGTTTCTAACAGGAGTGTGAGAGTTTCAACAGGTATTGTGGATTACACGAGTGTGCGAGTTTCAACAGGTATTGTTGATAAAAGGAGTGTGAGAGTTTCAACAGGTATTATTAATAACAGGATTGTAAGAGCTTCAACAGTTATTGTTGATAAAAGAAGTGTGCAAGTTTCCACATGTATTATTTATAACATGAGTGTGAGAGTTTCAACATGTATTGTTTCTAACAGGTATGTGAGAGTTTCAACAGATATTGTTTATAACGGGAGTGTGAGAGTTTCAACAGGTATTGTTGATAACATGAGTGTGAGAGCTTCAACATGTATTGTTTATAACAGGTGTGTGAGAGTTTCAACAGGTATTGTGGATAACAGGTGTGTGAGAGTTTCAACAGGTATTGTTCATAACATGAGTGTGAGAGCTTCAACAGGTATTGTTTATAACAGGAGTGTGAGAGTTTCCACAGGTATTGTTTCTAACAGGAGTGTGAGAATTCCAACAGGTATTGTGGATAACAGGTTGGTGAAAGTTTCAACAGGTATTGTTGATAACAGGTGTGTGAGAGTTTCAAAAGGTATTGTTAATAACAGGAGTGTGAGTGTATCCACAGGTATTGTTTACAACAGGAGTGTGAGAGCTTCAACAGGTATTGTTTATAACAGGTGTGTGCGAGTTTCAACAGATATTGTTGATAAAAGGAGTGTTAGAGTTCCAACAGGTATTGTTGATAACAGGTGTGTGAGAGTTTCAACAGGTATTGTTTATAACAGGAGTGTGAGAGTTTCCACATGTATTATTTATAATAGGTGTGTGAGTGTTTCCACAGGTATTGTTGATAACAGGTGTGTGAGAGCTTCAACAGGTATTGTTTATAACAGGAGTGTGAGAGTTTCCACAGGTATTGTTTATAACATGAGTGTGAGAGTTTCATCATGTATTGTTTCTAACAGGAGTGTGAGAGTTCCAACAGGTATTGTTTATAATAGGAGTGTGAGAGTTTCCACAGGTATTGTTTCTAACTGGAGTGTGAGAGTTTCAACAGGTATTGTGGATTACAGGAGTGTGCGAGCTTCAACAGATATTGTTTATAACGGGAGTGTGAGAGTTTCAACAGGTATTGTTGATAACATGAGTGTGAGAGCTTCAACATGTATTGTTTATAACAGGTGTGTGAGAGTTTCAACAGGTATTGTGGATAACAGGTGTGTGAGAGTTTCAACAGGTATTGTTCATAACATGAGTGTGAGAGCTTCAACAGGTATTGTTTATAACAGGAGTGTGAGAGTTTCCACAGGTATTGTTTCTAACAGGAGTGTGAGAATTCCAACAGGTATTGTGGATAACAGGTTGGTGAAAGTTTCAACAGGTATTGTTGATAACAGGTGTGTGAGAGTTTCAAAAGGTATTGTTAATAACAGGAGTGTGAGTGTATCCACAGGTATTGTTTATAACAGGAGTGTGAGAATTTCAACAGGTATTGTTTATAATAGCAGTGTGAGAGTTTCCACAGGTATTGTTTATAACAGGAGTGTGAGAGTTTCAATAGGTATTGTTGATAACATGAGTGTGCGAGCTTCAACAGGTATTGTTTACAACAGGAGTGTGAGAGCTTCAACAGGTATTGTTTATAACAGGTGTGTGCGAGTTTCAACAGATATTGTTGATAAAAGGAGTGTTAGAGTTCCAACAGGTATTGTTGATAACAGGTGTGTGAGAGTTTCAACAGGTATTGTTTATAACAGGAGTGTGAGAGTTTCCACATGTATTATTTATAATAGGTGTGTGAGTGTTTCCACAGGTATTGTTGATAACAGGTGTGTGAGAGCTTCAACAGGTATTGTTTATAACAGGAGTGTGAGAGTTTCCACAGGTATTGTTTATAACATGAGTGTGAGAGTTTCATCATGTATTGTTTCTAACAGGAGTGTGAGAGTTCCAACAGGTATTGTTTATAATAGGAGTGTGAGAGTTTCCACAGGTATTGTTTCTAACTGGAGTGTGAGAGTTTCAACAGGTATTGTGGATTACAGGAGTGTGCGAGCTTCAACAGATATTGTTTATAACAGGTGTGTGCGAGTTTCAACAGGTATTCTTTATAATAGGAGTGTGAGAGTTTCAACAGGTATTGTTTATAATAGGAGTGTGAGAGTTTCCACAGGTATTGTTTATAACATGAGTGTGAGAGTTTCATCATGTATTGTTTCTAACAGGAGTGTGAGAGTTTCAACAGGTATTGTGGATAACAGGTTGGTGAAAGTTTCAACAGGTATTGTTGATGACAGGTGTGTCAGAGTTTCAACAGGTATTGTTTATAACAGGAGTGTGAGAGTTTCAAAAGGTATTGTTAATAACAGGAGTGTGAGTGTATCCACAGGTATTGTTTATAACAGGAGTGTGAGAGTTTCAACAGGTATTGTTGATAACATGGGTGTGCGAGCTTCAACAGGTATTGTTTACAACAGGAGTGTGAGAGCTTCAACAGGTATTGTTTATAACAGGTGTGTGCGAGTTTCAACAGGTATTGTTGATAAAAGGAGTGTAAGAGCTTCAACAGTTATTGTTGATAACAGGAGTGTGCGAGTTTCCACATGTATTATTTATAATAGGTGTTTGAGAGTTTCCACAGGTATTGTTTATAACATGAGTGTGAGAGTTTCAACAGGTATTGTGGATAACAGGAGTGTGAGAGTTTCCACACGTATTGTTTATAACATGAGTGTGAGAGTTTCAACAGGTATTGTTTATAGCAGGAGTGTGAGAGTTTCCACAGGTATTGTTTATAACATGAGTGTGAGAGTTTCAACATGTATTGTTTCTAACTGGAGTGTGAGAGTTTCAACAGGTATTGTGGATTACACGAGTGTGCGAGCTTCAACAGATATTGTTTATAACAGGTGTGTGCGAGTTTCAACAGGTTTTGTTTATAACCGGAGTGTGAGAGTTTCCACAGGTATTGTTTTTAACATGAGTGTGAGAGTTTCAACAGGTATTGTGGATAACAGGAGTGTGAGAGTTTCCACACGTATTGTTTATAACATGAGTGTGAGAGTTTCAACAGGTATTGTTTATAGCAGGAGTGTGAGAGTTTCCACAGGTATTGTTTATAACATGAGTGTGAGAGTTTCAACATGTATTGTTTCTAACTGGAGTGTGAGAGTTTCAACAGGTATTGTGGATTACACGAGTGTGCGAGCTTCAACAGATATTGTTTATAACAGGTGTGTGCGAGTTTCAACAGGTTTTGTTTATAATAGGAGTGTGAGAGTTTCAACAGGTATTGTTTATAATAGGAGTGTGAGAGTTTCCACAGGTATTGTTTATAACAGGAGTGTGAGAGTTTCAATAGGTATTGTTGATAACATGAGTGTGCGAGTTTCAACAGGTATTGTTTATAACAGGAGTGTGAGAGTTTCAACAGGTATTGTTTATAATAGGAGTGTGAGAGTTTCCACAGGTATTGTTTATAACAGGAGTGTGAGAGTTTCAATAGGTATTGTTGATAACATGAGTGTGCGAGCTTCAACAGGTATTGTTTACAACAGGAGTGTGAGAGCTTCAACAGGTATTGTTTATAACAGGTGTGTGCGAGTTTCAACAGGTATTGTTTATAATAGGAGTGTGAGAGTTTCCACAGGTATTGTTTATAACAGGAGTGTGAGAGTTTCAATAGGTATTGTTGATAACATGAGTGTGCGAGCTTCAACAGGTATTGTTTACAACAGGAGTGTGAGAGCTTCAACAGGTATTGTTTATAACAGGTGTGTGCGAGTTTCAACAGGTATTGTTGATAAAAGGAGTGTTAGAGTTCCGACAGGTATTGTTGATAACAGGTGTGTGAGAGTTTCAACAGGTATTGTTTATAACAGGAGTGTGAGAGTTTCCACATGTATTATTTATAATAGGTGTGTGAGTGTTTCCACAGGTATTGTTGATAACAGGTGTGTGAGAGCTTCAACAGGTATTGTTTATAACAGGAGTGTGAGAGTTTCCACAGGTATTGTTTATAACATGAGTGTGAGAGTTTCATCATGTATTGTTTCTACCAGGAGTGTGAGAGTTCCAACAGGTATTGTTTATAATAGGAGTGTGAGAGTTTCCACAGGTATTGTTTCTAACTGGAGTGTGAGAGTTTCAGCAGGTATTGTGGATTACACGAGTGTACGAGCTTCAACAGATATTGTTTATAACAGGTGTGTGCGAGTTTCAACAGGTATTGTTTATAATAGGAGTGTGAGAGTTTCAACAGGTATTGTTTATAATAGGAGTGTGAGAGTTTCCACAGGTATTGTTTATAACATGAGTGTGAGAGTTTCATCATGTATTGTTTCTAACAGGAGTGTGAGAGTTCCAACAGGTATTGTGGATAACAGGTTGGTGAAAGTTTCAACAGGTATTGTTGATAACAGGTGTGTGAGAGTTTCAACAGGTATTGTTTATAACAGGAGTGTGAGAGTTTCAAAAGGTATTGTTAATAACAGGAGCGTCAGTGTATCCACAGGTATTATTTATAATCGGAGTGTGAGAGTTTCCACAGCTATTGTTTATAACAGGAGTGTGAGAGTTTCAACAGGTATTGTTGATAACATGGGTGTGCGAGCTTCAACAGGTATTGTTTACAACAGGAGTGTGAGAGTTTCAACAGGTGTTGTTTATAACCGGAGTGTGAGAGTTTCCACAGGTATTGTTTTTAACATGAGTGTGAGAGTTTCAACAGGTATTGTGGATAACAGGAGTGTGAGAGTTTCCACACGTATTGTTTATAACATGAGTGTGAGAGTTTCAACAGGTATTGTTTATAGCAGGAGTGTGAGAGTTTCCACAGGTATTGTTTATAACATGAGTGTGAGAGTTTCAACATGTATTGTTTCTAACTGGAGTGTGAGAGTTTCAACAGGTATTGTGGATTACACGAGTGTGCGAGCTTCAACAGATATTGTTTATAACAGGTGTGTGCGAGTTTCAACAGGTTTTGTTTATAATAGGAGTGTGAGAGTTTCAACAGGTATTGTTTATAATAGGAGTGTGAGAGTTTCCACAGGTATTGTTTATAACAGGAGTGTGAGAGTTTCAATAGGTATTGTTGATATCATGAGTGTGCGAGTTTCAACAGGTATTGTTTATAACAGGAGTGTGAGAGTTTCAACAGGTATTGTTTATAATAGGAGTGTGAGAGTTTCCACAGGTATTGTTTATAACAGGAGTGTGAGAGTTTCAATAGGTATTGTTGATATCATGAGTGTGAGAGCTTCAACAGGTATTGTTTATAACAGGTGTGTGCGAGTTTCAACAGGTATTGTTGATAAAAGGAGTGTTAGAGTTCCAACAGGTATTGTTGATAACAGGTGTGTGAGAGTTTCAACAGGTATTGTTTATAACAGGAGTGTGAGAGTTTCCACATGTATTATTTATAATAGGTGTGTGAGAGTTTCCACAGGTATTGTTTATAATAGGAGTGTGAGAGTTTCAACAGGTATTGTGGATTACACGAGTGTGAGAGTTTCAACATGTATTGTTGATAACATGAGTGTGAGAGCTTCAACATGTATTGTTTATAACAAGTGTGTGAGAGTTTCAACAGGTAGTGTTGATAACAGGTGTGTGAGAGCTTCAACAGGTATTGTTGATAACATTAGTGTGAGAGCTTCAACATGTATTGTTTATAACATGAGTGTGAGAGTTTCAACAGGTATTGTTGATAACATGAGTGTGAGAGTTTCATCATGTATTGTTTCTAACAGGAGTGTGAGAGTTCCAACAGGTATTGTGGATAACAGGTTGGTGAAAGTTTCAACAGGTATTGTTGATAACAGGTGTGTGAGAGTTTCAACAGGTATTGTTTATAACAGGAGTGTGAGAGTTTCAAAAGGTATTGTTAATAACAGGAGTGTGAGAGTTTCCGCAGGTATTGTTTATAACAGGAGTGTGAGAGTTTCAACAGGTATTGTTTATAACATGAGTGTGAGAGTTTCATCATGTATTGTTTCTAACAGGAGTGTGAGAGTTCCAACAGGTATTGTGGATAACAGGTTGGTGAACGTTTCAACAGGTATTGTTGATAACAGGTGTGTGCGAGTTTCAACAGGTATTGTTGATAAAAGGAGTGTAAGAGCTTCAACAGTTATTGTTGATAACAGGAGTGTGCGAGTTTCCACATGTATTATTTATAATAGGTGTTTGAGTGTTTCCACAGGTATTGTTTATAACATGAGTGTTAGAGTTTCAACAGGTGTTGTTTATAACCGGAGTGTGAGAGTTTCCACAGGTATTGTTTTTAACATGAGTGTGAGAGCTTCAACAGGTATTGTGGATAACAGGAGTGTGAGCGTTTCCACACGTATTGTTTATAACATGAGTGTGAGAGTTTCAACAGGTATTGTTTATAGCAGGAGTGTGAGAGTTTCATTAGGTATTGTTGATAACATGAGTGTGCGAGTTTCAACAGGTATTGTTTATAACAGGAGTGTGAGAGTTTCCACAGGTATTGTTTATAACAGGAGTGTGAGAGTTTCAATAGGTATTGTTGATAACATGAGTGTGCGAGTTTCAACAGGTATTGTTTATAACAGGAGTGTGAGAGTTTCAACAGGTATTGTTTATAATAGGAGTGTGAGAGTTTCCACAGGTATTGTTTCTAACTGGAGTGTGAGAGTTTCAACAGGTATTGTGGATTACACGAGTGTGCGAGCTTCAACAGATATTGTTTATAACAGGTGTGTGCGAGTTTCAACAGGTATTGTTTATAATAGGAGTGTGAGAGTTTCAACAGGTATTGTTTATAATAGGAGTGTGAGAGTTTCCACAGGTATTGTTTATAACATGAGTGTGAGAGTTTCATCATGTATTGTTTCTAACAGGAGTGTGAGAGTTCCAACAGGTATTGTGGATAACAGGTTGGTGAAAGTTTCAACAGGTATTGTTGATAACAGGTGTGTTAGAGTTTCAACAGGTATTGTTTATAACAGGAGTGTGAGAGTTTCAAAAGGTATTGTTAATAACAGGAGTGTGAGTGTATCCACAGGTATTGTTTATAACAGGAGTGTGAGAGTTTCAACAGGTATTGTTGATAACATGGGTGTTCGAGCTTCAACAGGTATTGTTTACAACAGGAGTGTGAGAGTTTCAACAGGTATTGTTTATAACAGGTGTGTGCGAGTTTCAACAGGTATTGTTGATAAAAGGAGTGTAAGAGCTTCAACAGTTATTGTTGATAACAGGAGTGTGCGAGTTTCCACATGTATTATTTATAATAGGTGTTTGAGAGTTTCCACAGGTATTGTTTATAACATGAGTGTTAGAGTTTCAACAGGTGTTGTTTATAACCGGAGTGTGAGAGTTTCCACAGGTATTGTTTTTAACATGAGTGTGAGAGTTTCAACAGGTATTGTGGATAACAGGAGTGTGAGTGTTTCCACACGTATTGTTTATAACATGAGTGTGAGAGTTTCAACAGGTATTGTTTATAGCAGGAGTGTGAGAGTTTCCACAGGTATTGTTTATAACATGAGTGTGAGAGTTTCAACATGTATTGTTTCTAACTGGAGTGTGAGAGTTTCAACAGGTATTGTGGATTACACGAGTGTGCGAGCTTCAACAGATATTGTTGATAAAAGGAGTGTTAGAGTTCCAACAGGTATTGTTGATAAAAGGAGCGTGAGTGTATCCACAGGTATTATTTATAATAGGAGTGTGAGAGTTTCCACAGGTATTGTTAATAACAGGAGCATGTGTGTATCCACAGGTATTATTTATAATAGGAGTGTGAGAGTTTCCACAGGTATTGTTTATAACATGAGTGTGAGAGTTTCAGCAGGTATTGTTTATAACAGGTGTGTGAGAGTTTCAACAGGTATTGTTTCTAACAGGAGTGTGAGAGTTCCAACTGGTATTGTGTATAACAGGTTGGTGAAAGTTTCAACAGGTATTGTTTGTAACAGGTGTGTGAGTGTTTCAACAGGTATTGTTTGTAACAGGTGTGTGAGAGTTTCAACAGGTATTGTTTATAACAGGTGCGTAAGAGTTTCAACAGGTATTGTTTATAACAGGTGTGTGAGAGTTTCAACAGGTATTGTGGATAACAGGTGTGTGAGAGTTTCAACAGGTATTGTGGATAACAGGTGTGTGAGAGTTTCAACAGTTATTGTTTATAACAGGAGTGTGAGAGTTTCCACAGGTATTGTTTATAACAGGAGTGTGAGAGTTTCCTTAGGTATTGTTTATAACAGGAGTGTGATAGTTTCCACAGGTATTGTTTATAAAATGAGTGTGAGAGTTTCAACAGGTATTGTGTATAACATGAGTGTTAGAGTTTCAACAGGTATTGTTTCTAACAGGAGTGTGAGAGTTCCAACAGGTATTGTGTATAACATGAGTGTTAGAGTTTCAACAGGTATTGTTTCTAACAGGAGTGTGAGAGTTCCAACAGGTATTGTGTATATCAGGTTGGTGAAAGTTTCAACAGGTATTGTTGATAACAGGTGTGTGAGAGTTTCAACAGGTATTGTTTATAACAGGTGTGTGAGAGTTTCAACAGGTATTGTGGATAACAGGAGTGTGCGAGTTTCAACAGGTATTGTTTATAACATGAGTGTGCGAGTTTCAACATGTATTGTTGATAACAGGTGTGTGGGAGTTTCTACAGGTATTGTTGATAAAAGGACTGTGAGAGTTTCAACGGGTATTGTTGATAACAGGACTGTAAGAGCTTCAACAGTTATTGTTGATAATAGGAGTGTGAGAGTTTCCACAGATATTGTTTATAACAGGTGTGTGAGAGTTTCAACAGGTATTGTTGATAACAGGTGTGTGGGGTTTCAACAGGTATTGTTGATAACTTGTGTATGAGAGTCTCGCTAGATATTCTTTTCAGTAATAGCATGGAGTGAGTGTTTCTACAGGTATTATTGATCTCAGTGGCGTGAGATCTTCAACAGGTATTGTTTATAAGAGGAGTGTGGTACAAGTGCTTTAGCAGGTATTCTTCTTGACAGGTCCTTTAACAAATATTGTTGATAACAGAATTGTAGTGTGGAACTTGAAAATATATTGTTGTTAGCAAGTGTGTGAGATCTTCAATGGTATTGGTGATCACGTGGATTACAAGTAGGATAGATAAAGGGGATGCAGTGAATGTTTTATATTTGGAATTTTAGAAGGCCTTTGACAAACTGCAATACATGAGGCTGCTTACCAAGTCAAGTCACTTTTATTGTCATTTCGACCATAACTTTCGAAATGACCATTGTCATTTTGATCATAACAGTACATAATAAAAATGAGACAATGTTTTTCAGGACCATGGTGTTACATGACACAGTGCAAAAACTAGACTGAACTACATAAAAAAAAACAACACAGAGAAAGCTACACTAGACTACAGGCCAACACCGGACTGTGTAAAGTGCACAAAACAGTGCAGGCATTACAATAAATAATAAACAGAACAATAGGGCAAGGAGTCAGTCCAGGCTTAAGAGCGTTAAGAGCCAAGTGAAGAGCCTGTGGTATTGCAGGAAAGTTACTCAGATGGTTAGAGCATTGGCTGATTGGAAGGAGGCAATGAGTGGGAATAAAAGATCCTCGTCCAGTTGGCTGCCAGTGGCTCGTGGGTTTCTGCAAGGGTCAGTGTTGGGACCGCTTCTTTTTATGCTGTATATCAATGATTTTGATAATGGAATAGGTTGCTTTGTTGCCAAGTTTGCAGATGATACAAAGATTGGTGGAGGGGCTGGTAGTGTTGTGGAAATAGGTAGGATGCAGAAGGACTTAGACAGATTAGGAGAATGGGCAAGAAGGTGGCAAATGAAATACAATGTTGGAATATACATGGTCATGCACTTTGGTAGTAGAAATAAATGTGCAGACTGTTTTCTAAATGGGGAGAAAATCCAGGAATCTGAGATGCAAAGGGAGTCCTTTTGCAGAACAAACTGAAGGTCAACTTGCAGGTAGAGTTGGTGGTGAGGAAGGCAAATGCCATGTTAGCATTTAGTTCAAGAGGTCTAGAATACAAGAGCAAGGATGTGATGCTGAGGCTTTATAAAGGCACTGGTGAGGCCTCACCATGAGTATTGTGAACACTTTTGGGCTCCTCATCTCAGAAGCTTTATGCTGGCATTGGAGAGGGTCCAAAGGAGGTTCATAAGGATGATTCCAGGAATGAAAGAGTTATTGTATGAGGAACGTTTGATGGCTCTGGGTCTGTCCTCAATGGAATTTAGAAGGATGAGGGGAGATCTCATTGAAACCTTTTGAATTTTGAAAGGACAAGACAGAGTAGATGTGGAAAGGATGTTTCACATAGTGGGGTGTCTAGGACAAGAGGGCACAGGCTCAGGATAGAGGGACGTCCAGTTAAAACAGAGATGCGGAGAAATTTCTTTAGCCAGAGGGTGGTGAATTTGTGGAATTTGTTGCCACTTGCAGCTGTGGAAGCCAGGTCATTGAGTATATTTAAGGCAGAGATTGATAGATTCTTGATTGAACATGGCATCAAAGGTCATGGGGAGAAGGCTGGGAATTGGGGTTGAGGAGGAGAAAAAAAGGATCAGCCATGATTTTTTCTTCTCATCAGGGTTAAGAGAGGTGGGTCTGTGCAGGCGTGTGACGTCAGGCAGTGAAGCATGCAAGATTTAAAAGGACAGAAATCCTGATTCAGGTTTAATTTGGAGAAGGAAGTCTGAGAATCAGAACGGGAGTGCTGCGGGAGCCATTTTGATTTTTTCTTCACATCGGGGTTAAGAGAGGTGGGACTGCACAGGCATGTGACATCGGGCAGTGAAGCGCAGAAGATTTAAAAGGAACACAGCCTTATACAGCGGGCAGCATCGTTTGTGGGCAGTGGAGTGAGCCGGGAGTAGAGTGAAGGGTTAAGAGCTTTGGCTCAACGGCAAGGCAAGGTAGGTTTAATTTTCAATTTTTCCTGTTATTTGAGGAAAGGGGGCATTATGAGTCTGAGGGCAGCTTGTTGTTCTTGGTGTTGGATGTGGGAGGTCCTGGAGTCTCCGAGCCTCCCGGACGTCCACATCTGCGCCAGGTGCGCTGAACTGCAGCTCCTGAGGGACCGTGTTAGGGAACTGGAGCTGCAGCTCGATGACCTTCGCCTGGTCAGGGAGACTGAGGAGGTGATAGAGAGGAGTTACAGGCAGGTGGTCACAGAGACAGACAAGTCAGGAGGGGGAAGGGGAAGAGTCAGGTACTAGAGAGTACCACAGTGGTTGTATCCCTTGACAATAAGTACTCCTGTTTGAGTACTGTTGAGGGGACAGCCTACCTGGGGGAAGCAACAGTGGCCGTGCCTTTGGCACAGAGTCCGGCCCTGTGGCTCAGAAGGGAAGAGGAAGGCAGTAGTAATAGGGGACTCGATAGTTAGGGGGTCAGATAGGCAATTCTGTGGATGCAGTCGGGAGACCCGGATGGTAATTTGCCTCCCTGGTGCCAGGGTCCAGGATGTTTCTGATTGTGTCCAAGATATCATGAAGTGGGAGGGTGAGGAGCCAGAGGTCGTGGTACATGTAGGTACCAATGACATAGGTAGGAAAAGGGAAGAGGTCCTGAAAGGAGAATATAGGGAGTTAGAAAGGGAGTTGAGAAGAAGGACCACAAAGGTAGTAATCTCAGGATTACTGCCTGTGCCACATGACAGTGAGAGTAGGAATAAAATGAGGTGGAGGATAAATGCGTGGCTGAGGGATTGGAGCAAGGAGCAGGGATTCAAGTTTCTGGATCATTGGGACATCTTTTGGAGCAGGTGTGACCTGTTCAAAAAAGGATGGGTTGCACTTGAATCCTAGGAGGACCAATATCCTGGCGGGGAGATTTGCTAAGGCTACTGGGGAGACTTTCAACTAGAATGGTTGGGGGGTGGGAATCAACTTGAAGAGACTAGGAGAGAGGAGGTTAGTTCACAATTAAAAAAGCTTGTAGACAGTGTGTGAGGGAGGATAGGCAGGTGATAGAGAAGGGGAGAAGGAGGAAAAAGAAGATCGTAAAATTGTTTGCACCGTTAGGGATAAACAGAGAGTAAGAGGTGTGGAATTTCTTAAATGCATCTATTTTAATGCTAGGAGCATTGTAAGAAAGGTGGATGAGCTTAGAGCGTGGATTGATACCTGGAAATATGATGTTGTGGCTATTAGTGAAACATGGCTGCAGGAGGGGTGTGATTGGCAACTAAGTATTCCTGGATTTCATTGCTTCAGGTATGATAGAATTGGAGGGACAAGAGGGGGAGGTGTTGCATTGCTTGTCGGAGAAAATATTACAGCAGTGCTTTGGCAGGATAGATTAGAGGGCGACTAGGGAGACTACTTGTGGGGAATTGAGGAATGGGAATGGTGTAATAACACTTATAGGGGTGTATTATAGACTACCTAATGGGGAGCGAGGAGGACCATATTTGCAAGAAGATAGCAGATATTTGTAGAAAGCACAAGGTTGTGTTTGTGGGAGATTTTAATTTTCCACACATAGACTGGGAAGCCCATTCTGTAAAGGGGCTGGATGGTTTAGAGTTTGTAAAATGTGTGCAGGATAGTTTTTTGCAGCAATCCATAAAGGTACCAACTAGAGAAGGGGCAGTGTTGGATCTCCTGTTAGGGAATGAAATAGATCAGGTAATGGAGGTATGTGTTGGGGAGTTCTTTGGGTCCAGTGATCACAATGCCATTAGTTTCAATATAATTACGGAGAAGGATAGGTCTGGACCCAGGGTTGAGGTTTTTGATTGGAGAAAGGCTAAATTTGAGGAGATGCAAAAGGATTTAGAAGGGGTGGATTGGGACAATTTGTTTTATGGGAAGGATGTAATAGAGAAATGAGGGAGCCATGGTTTTCAAGGGATATTGGAAATGTTGTTCGAAAAAAGAGAGAGATCTACAATAAATATAGACAGCATGGAATAAATGAGGTGCTTGAAGAATATAAAGAATGTAAAACGAATCTTAAGAAAGAAATTAGAAAAGCTAAAAGAAGATACGAGGTTGCTTTGGCAAGTAAGGTGAAAATAAATCCAAAGGGTTCCTACAGTTATATTAATAGCAAATGGATAGTGAGGGATAAAATTGGGCCCTTAGAGAATCAGAGTGGACAGCTATGCATGGAGCCAAAAGAGATGGGGGAGATTTTGAACAATTTCTTTTCTTCGGTATTCACTAAGGAGAAGGATATTGAATTGTGTAAGGTAACAGAAACGAGTAGGGTAGTTATGGAAACTGTGATGATTAAAGAAGAGGAAGTACTGGCACTTTTAAAGAATATAAAAGTGGATAAGTCTCCAGATCCTGACAAGATATTCCCTAGGACCTTGAGGGAAGTTAGTGTAGAAATAGCAGAGGCTCTGACAGAAATATTTCAAATGCCATTAGAAATGGGGATGGTGCCAGAGAATTGGTGTATTGCTCATATGGTTCCATTGTTTAAAAAAGGTTCTAAGATTAAACCTAGCAATCATTGGCCTGTAAGTTTGAAGTCGGTGGTGGGTAAATTAATGGAATGTATTCTTAGAGATGGTAAGCATAATCATCTAGATAGACAGGGTCTGATTAGGTACAGTCAACATGGATTTGTGCGTGGAAGGTCATGTTTGACAAATCTTATTGAATTTTTTGAAGAGGTTACGAGGAAAGTAGACGAGGGTAAAGCAGTGGATGTTGTCTATATGAACTTCAGTAAGGCCTTTGACTAAGTTCCACACAGAAGGTTAGTTAAGAAGGTTCAATCGTTAGGTATTAATATTGAAGTGGTAAAATGGATTCAACAGTGGCTGGATGGGAGACGCCAGAGAGTAGTGGTGGATAATTGTTTGTCAGGTTGGAGGCAGGTGACTAGTGGTGTAACTCAGGGATCTGTACTGGGTCCAATGTGGTTTGTCATATACATTAATGATCTGGATGATGGGGTGGTAAATTGGATTAGTAAGTATGCAGATGATACTAAGGTAGGTGGTGTTGTGGATAATGAAGTAGGTTTTCAAAGCTTGCAGAGAGATTTAGGCCAGTTAGAAGAGTGGGCTGAAAGATGGCAGATGGAATTTAATGCTGATAAGTGTGAGCTGCTACATTTTGGTAGGAATAATCAAAATAGGACATACATGGTAAATGGTAGGGCATTGAGGAATGCAGTAGAACAGAGTGATCTCGGAATAATGGTGCATAGTTCCCTGAAGGTGGAATCTCATGTGGATAGGGTGGTGAAGAAAGCTTTTGGTATGCTGGCCTTTATAAATCAGAGCATTGAGTATAGGAGTTAGGAGGTAATTGTACAAGGCATTGGTGAGGCCAAATTTGGAGTATTGTGTACAGTTCTGGTTACCAAATTATAGGAAAGATGTCAACAAGATAGAGAGTACAGTGGAGATTTACTAGAATGTTACCTGGGTTTTAGCTCCTAAGTTACAGAGAAAGGTTGAACAAGTTAGGTCTTTATTCTTTGGAGCGTAAAAGATTGAAGGGGAACTTGTTAGAGGTATTTAAAATTATGAGGGGGATAGATAGAGTTGACGAAGATAGGCTTTTTCCATTGAGAGTAGGGCAGATTCAAACAAGAGTACATGAGTTGAAAGTTAAGGGGCAAAAGTTTAGGGGTAACACGAGGGGGAACTTCTTTACTCAGAGAGTGGTAGCTGTGTGGAACGAGCTTCCAGTAGATGCAGTAGAGGCAAGTTCGGTATTGTCATTTTTTTTAAAAATTGGATAGGTATATGGACAGGAAAGGAATGGAGAGTTATGGGCTGAGTGCAGGTCAGTGTGACTAGGTGAGAGTAAGCGTTCAGCACGGACCAGAAGGGCCGAGATGGCCTGTTTCTGTGCTGTAATTGTTATGTGGTTATTAAATGGGGGAGCAGACTCGATGGGCCTAATAGCTAATTCTGCTCCAATAGCTTATGCTCTTATCACAGGAGTGGGTTAGGAGAGCTTCAGTACAGAGAAACACAGAAAACCTACTGCACAATACAGGCCCTTCGGCCCACAAAGTTGTACCGAACATGACACTGCCTTAGAAATTACTAGGCTTACCTATTGCCCTCTATTTTTCTAAGCTGCATGTACCTATCCAAAAGTCTCTTAAAAGACCCTATCGATTCCGTCTCCACCACCTTCGCTGGCAGCCCATTCCACGCACTCACCACTCTCTGAGTAAAAAACTTACCTTTGACAACTCCTCTGTACCTACTTCCCAGCACCTTAAACCTGTGTCCTCCAGTGGCAACCATTTCAGCCCTGGGAAAAAAAACGCTCTGACTATCCACACGATCAATGCCTCTCATCATCTTCTCCACCTCTATCAGGTCTCCTCTCATCCTCCGTTGCTCCAAGGAGAAAAGGCTGAGTTCACTCAACCTATTCTCACAAGGCATGCTCCCCAATCCAGGCAACATCCTTGTAAATCTCCTCTGCACCCTTTCTATGGCTTCCACGTCCTTTCTGTAGTGAGGCGACCAGAACTGAGCACAGTACTCCAAGTGGGGTCTGACCATATCACTTCTTAAACAGAGTCAACCTGCGCAGCTGCTTTGAGTGGCCTATGGATCCAAACCCCAAGATCCCTCTGATCCTCCACACTGCCAAGAGTCTTACCATTAATACTATATACTCAAATCATAGTTGACCTACCAAAATGAACCACTTCACACTTATCTGGGTTCAACTCCATCTGCCACTTCTCAGCCCATTTTTGCATCCTATCAATGTCCCACTGTAACCTCTGACTATCCACAACACCTCTAACCTTTGTGTCATCAGCAAACTTTCTAACCCATCCCTCCACTTCCTGATCCAGGTCATTTATAAAAATCACAAAGAGTAAGGGTCCCAGAACAGATCCCTGAGGCATTCCACTGGTGACCGACCTCCATGCAGAATATGACCCATCTACAACCACTCTTTGCCTTCTGTGGGCAAGCCAGTTCTGGATCCACAAAGCAATGTCCCCTTGGATCCCATGCCTCCTTACTTTCTCAATAAGCCTTCGATGGGGGTACTTTATCAAATGCCTTGCTGAAATCCATATACACTACATCTACTACTCTTCCTTAATCAATGTGTTTAGTCACATCCTCAAACAATTCAATCAGGCTCGTAAGGCACGACCTGCCTTTTACAAAGCCATGCTGACTATTCCTAATCATTATACCTCTCCAAATGTTCATAAATCCTGTCTCTCAGGATCGTCTCCATCAACTTACCAACCACTGAGGTAAGACTCACTGGTCTATAATTACCTGGGCTATCTCTACTCCCTTTCTTGAATAAAGGAACAACATTCGCAACCCTCCAATCCTCCAGAACCTCTCCCGTCCCCATCAATAATGTAAAGATCATTGCCAGAGGCTCAGCAATCTCCTCCCTCGCCTCCCACAGTAGTCTGGGGTACATCACATCCTGTCCCGGAGACTTATCCAACCTGATAACAAGCTGCAGTGGTCCTGTCTCTGGCACTGAGGTTGGACCCTTGACTAGGAAGGAGAGGAGGGAAGAGAAGAGAGCGGTATTGATAGGGGATTCTATAGTCAGGGGGCGGATAGTAGATTTTGTGGGGAAGATCGGGAGTCTCGGATAGTAAGTTGTTTCCCTGGTGCCGGGGTCCGGGACATCTCAGATCAGGTGCAGGTTATTCTCGAGAGGGAGGACAAGAATCCAGATTTTGTGGTCCATGTAGGGACCAATGACGTGGGTAGGATGAGTGAGGGGCTCCTGCGTAGGGAGTTCAGGGAGTTAGGTGCAAAGCTGAAGAGCAGGACCCCCAGGGTAACAATCTCTGGATTGCTACCTGTGCTATGTGTGAGTGAGGCAAGGAACAGAAAGATTATAAAGATTAATACGTGGCTGAGAGGATGGTGCAGGGGGGAGGGCTTCAGGTTTGTAGATAATTGAGCTTTGTTCCAGGGAAGGTGGGATCTGTTCTGAAGGGATGGTTTACACCTGAACTGGAGCGGTACTAACATTCTTGCAGGGAAGTTTGCTAATGCTTCTTGGGAGGGTTTAAACTAAATTTGCAGGGGGCAGGGATCCAGAATGTGAGAGAGGGTAGCGAGAGGAAGAATAAAGGACTACATGGTTCCAGAATATTAAGTGTGTAGTAGACAAAGGTGAGGTGGAACAAGTGATAAGGAGGACACATGTACAGACGGATGGTCTGACGTTAGGAGAATGTTAGGAGAATTCAGGATGACTTGGATAGGCTGGGTGAATGGGCAGATAGTTGGCAGATGACGTTTAATGTGAATAAGTGTGAGGTTATCCGCTTTGGGAGTAAGAACAGGAAGGCAGATTATTATCTGAATGGTGTAGAGTTAGGTAAGGGAGAAATACAGAGATCTAGGAGTCCTTGTTCATCAGTCACTGAAGGTGAATGAGCAAGTGCAGCAGGCAGTGAAGAAGGCTAACGGAATGTTGGCCTGTATTACAAAGGGAATTGAGTACAAGAGCAAGGAAATCCTCTTGCATTTGAAGGAAATCCTCTTGCATTTGTACAGAGCCCCAGTGAGACCACACCTGGAGTATTGTGTACAGTTTTGGTCTCCAGGGTTAAGGAAGGACATCCTGGCTGTAGAGGAAGTGCAGCGTAGATTCACGAGGTTAATTCCTGGGATGTCTGGACTGTCTTACGCAGAGAGGTTAGAGAGACTGGGCTTGTACATGCTGGAATTAAGGAGATTGAGAGGGGATCTGATTGCAACATATAAGATTATTAAGGCATTGGACAAGATAGAGGCAGGAAATGTGTTCCAGATGCTGGGAGAGTCCAGTACCAGAGGGCATGGCTTGAGAATAAGGGGTAGGTCATTTAGGACAGAGTTAAGGAAAAACTTCTTCTCCCAGAGAGTTGTGGGGGTCTGGAATGCACTGCCTCAGAAGGCAGTGGAGGCCAATTCTCTGGATGCTTTCAAGAAGGAGCTAGATAGGTATCTTATGGAGAGGGGATTCAAGGGATATGGGGACAAGGCAGGAACCGGATATTGATAGTAGTTGATCAGCCATGATCTCAAAATGGTAGTGCAGGCTTGAAGGGCCGAATGGTCTACTTCTGCACCTATTGTATATTGTCTATTGATGCTTTCCAAAAGCTCCAGCACATCCTCTTTCTTAATATCCACATGCTCAAGCTTTTCAGTCTGCTGCAAGTCATCACTACAATCACCAAGATCCTTTTCCATAGTGAATGCTGAAGTATTCATTAAGTATCTCTGCTATTTTCTCCGGTTCCATACACACTTTCCCACTGTCACACTTGATAGGTCCTATTCTTTCACGTCTTATCCTCTTGCTCTTCACATACTTGTAGAATACTTTGGGGTTTTCCTTAATCCTGCCCTCCAAGGCCTTCTCGTGGCCCCTTCTGGCTCTCCTAATTTCCTTCTTAAGCTCCTTCCTGTTAACCTTATAACTTCTAGATCTCTATCATTACCTAGCTCTCAGAACCTTTTGTAAGCTTTTCTTTTCTTCTTGACCAGATTTATTACAGCCTTTGTACAACATAGTTCCTATACCATACCTTAACTTCCCTGTCTCATTGGAATGTACCTATACAGAATTCCACACAAATATCCCTGAATATTTGTCACATTTTCTCCATACTTTTCCCTGAAAACATCTGTTTCCAATTTAACCATATAACCATATAACAATTTTGGCACGGAAACAGGCCATCTCGGCCCTTCTAGTCCGTGCCGAATGCTTAATCTCACCTATTCCTACCTACCTACACTCAGCCCATAACCCTCCATTCCTTTCCTGTCCATATACCTATCCAATTTTTTTTTTAAATGACAATACTGAACCTGCCTCTACCACTTCTACAGGAAGCTTGTTCCACACAGCTACCACTCTCTGAGTAAAGAAGTTCCCTCTCATGTTACCCCTAAACTTTTGCCCCTTAACTCTGAACTCATGTCCTCTTGTTTGAATCTCCCCTACTCTCAATGGAAAAAGGCCTATCCACGTCAACTCTATCTAACCCCCTCAGAATTTTAAATACCTCTATCAAGTCCCTCCTCAACCTTCTACACTCCAAGGACTCCAATTAAGCATCCAATTTCCTGCCTGATAGCCTCATAATTTCCATTACTTCAATTAAACACTTTTCTAACTTGTCTGTCCCTATCTCTCTCCAATGCTATTGTAAATTGTAGATCTCCAAAATGCTCTCCCACTCAGAGATCTGACACCTGACCAAGTTCATTTCCCAATACCACATCAAGTACAGCCTTTTCTTTTGTTGCCTTATTTGCATATTGTGTCAAGAAACCTTCCTGAACACACCTAACAAACTCCACCCCATCTAAACCCCTTGCTCTATGGAGATGCCAATCGATATTTGGGAAATTAAAATCTCCCATCACAACTCTTTTGCCACTCTCCCTGTCCTTTCTGAAGCATCTAAAACCTGGCACTTGAAGTAACCATTCCTGTCCCTGAGACATCCAAGTCTCTGTAATGGCCACCACATCATACTGATCCATGCTCTAAGCTCATCCGCTTTGTTCACAACACTCCTTTTGTTAAAATAGGCACATCTCAAACCTTTGGTCTGAGCACATCCCTTCCCTATCACCTGCCTATCCTCCCTCTCGCACTGTCTACAAGCTTTCTCTGTTTGTGAGTCAACCTCCTCTTCCCCAGTCTCTTCAGTTCGGTTCCCACCCCCCAACAATTCTAGTTTAAACTCTCTCCAGTAGGGGAGCAAACCTCCCCACCAGGATATTGGTCCCCCTGGGATTCAGGTGCAACCCATCCTTTTTGTACAGGTCACACCTGCTCCAAAAGAGGTCCCATTGATCCAGAAATCTGAATCCCTGCCCACTGCTCCAATCCCCCAGCCTCGCATTTATCCTCCACCTCATTCTATTCCTACTCTCACTGTTGCGTGGCACAGGCAGTAATCCTGAGATTACTAGCTTTGCGGTCCTGCTTCTCAACTTCCTTCCTAACTTCCTGTAGTCTTTTTTCAGGACCTCTTCCCTTTTTCTACTTATGTCATTGGTACCAATATTTACCATGACCTCTGGCTGTTCTTCCTCCCACTGCAGGATATCTTGGATGTGATCTGAAACATCCCGGACCCCGGCACCTGGGAGGCAAACTACCATCCGATGGAAGATCTGTGGATCTGTGGATCTTTCCTGCATCCACAGAATCACCTGTCTGACCCCCTAACTATAGAGTCCCCTATCATTACTGCCTTCCTCTTCCCTTCCCTACCCTTCTGAGCCACAGGGCCAGACTCTGTGCCAGAGACATGGCCACTGTTTCTTCTCCCAGGTAGGCTGTCCTCCCCAACAGTACTCAAACAGGAGTACTTATTGTTAAGGGGTACAGCCACAGGGATACTCTCTAGTACCTGACTCTTCCCCTTCCCCCTCCTGACTGTGACCCACTTGTCTGTCTCCCGTGGCCCCAGTGTGACTACTTGCCTGTAACTCCTTTCTACCACCTCCTTGCTCTCCCTGACTAGGCGAAGGTCATCGAGCTGCATCTCCAGTTCCCTAACTCGGTCCCTCAGGAGCTGTAGCTCAACACACCTGGTGCTGAATTGGCCATCCAGGAGGCTGGGAGACTCCAGAAACTCCTACATCTGACATTGAGCACAGAAAACTGGCCTCGCAGACAACAATAAGTATTGTTGATCACAGGAGTGTGGTGTGAGAGCTTCAACAGGTATATAACAAGGTCAGGACTATTGAGTGTAAGTACAGACCTGCGAAGATACAAGGAAGTATGAAGGAAATTAAAGAAATATTTTGTGTCTCTTTCGATTGAAAATGATCAAGCAAACTTGATGACATTGATGTTAAGTAATTTCCATCCCTCTCCATCTTCTTTCTTTTTCCATTCCTCCTTCTGGTTCCTCTCTTATCCTCACCTGCCCATCACCTCCTTCTGATGTCTCTTCTCCTTCCCTTTCTCCCATTATCCACTCTTCTCTCCTGTTAAGTTCCTTCTTACTCCACCCTTGACCTTTTCCACCCATCCCCTCCCTGCTTCTAACTTTACTCCCCCTCCCCACCCACCACTTTCCATCTCACCTATCATCCGCCAGTTTGTATTCCTTCCACTCCCACCTTCTTATTCTAGCTTCCTCCATCTTCCTTTCCCTTCCTGAACTCAACTCAAAACAGCGATTGATTATTCCTCTCCATAGATGCTGCCTGAACTGCTGAGTTCCTCCAGCATTTTGTGTGTGTTGTCAGAGAGACAAGCGTCTGATGAGATAAAGAAGCAGAGGTAATTCAGGATTTGGGACCATTTGGGGGTGAGTGTTCAATGGCAGAGGGGGGCAGGGTGTAGAGAATGGGAAATACCTGTGATAGGACACAGGTCAGAGAACAATGCGGGCAGCCAGAGAGAGATGAGAAAAAGCAGAACAAATCAAAATTGAATACTTGGCAATGTCTCTGGGGAGTTAAATCAAAGCTAGTTACCTGGAAAAGATAAAGATAACATATAACAATAACATAACAATAAGATGAGCTTTATTTGTCATATGTACATTGGGAAAATGGAATAGACAGTGAAATACATCATTTCTGCTGAGCTGGATGAGCTGGGGCCAGCCTGCATGTCACCATGCTTCCAGCACCGTTATAGCATACACTCACCTTACTAAACATAACATGTACATCTTTAGGATATGTGAGGAAACTCGAGCTCCTGGAGGAAAGCCATGCGGTCAAGGGGAGAACATGCAAACTCCTTAGCGACTGCACGGAATTGAACTCTGATCAAGATCGCTGGTGCCATGGAGCGTTATACTAACTGCTACATTTTAAATGCACTGATTACAGAGGGATCTATGCATCCAAGTCCCTAGCTCCCTGTCCGAGCCACACAAGTAGCTAGGCACAGCATGCTTCCCTTCATCGGTTGGGCATTGAGTATAAAGTCATGTTGCAACTGCATAAAACTTCAGTTAGGCTGCACTGGGAGTATTGTCACCCATTAAAGGAAGGGCAGAGAAGGGCTGAAAGTCTTGTTCTTTGTGGTTGATTCCATGCTGTTAACAGTACCTAGGGAGCCTCAGTGAAATCCTGAGCAAATATTCATGTTTTACAGATTAAACAAGCACTTAAGAAACAAATCAGCTACCCAAGGCAAATACCTACATCAATGCGCCTCTCAGGAGCTCAGTAATTATCCTCAAGTTCCGATTAAATCAGAGCTATTGCTCCTAACCACAATTACTGCGAGCACTACCTAATACAAGCAAATCCACAATGGAGAAATGTGTTTGTTCTTGTTCTGAAGCTCTGGCTGATGTCGAACTCTCCGAGTTTTTGTCATGTTAACAGAGCTCTGCTTCTTCAGCCTTTCAACACTGCAGTTCAGCAAGATCCCAGAACAGAAGTGATGCAACACAAGGACCTCGGTCACCTCCTATGGGGGTACATCCCCTTCAAAAACCAATAAAGACTCTCAGAGCCTTGACATTCTCTAAATATATTCCCATACCATTAACACCAACAGTGTGATGAAGGGCACGAGAGGGGAACTCCCCTGAGGTATGTCCCATTCAGGAACCATATACTTCTTAAACCCATCACCTCCAATGGGACATAGGCCTCTAACAGTAGCTCTCCAGGAACTGAACTGACTTTATTACTTACATCCTTCATATAACCACATAACAATCACAGCACGGAAACAGGCCATCTCGGCCCTTCTAGTCCGTGCTGAACACTTACTCTCACCTAATCCCACCGACCTGCACTCAGCCCATAACCCTCCAATCCTTTCCTGTCCATATATCCATCTAATTTTACTTTAAATGACAATACCGAACCTGCCTCTACCACTTCTACTGGAAGCTCGTTCCACACAGCTACCACTCTCTCAGTAAAGAAGTTCCCCCTTGTGTTACCCCTAAACTTCTGCCCCCTAACTCTCAACTCATGTCCTCTTGTTTGAATCTCCCCTACTCTCAATGGAGAAAGCCTATCCATGTCAACTCTATCTATCCCCTTCATAGAAAACATAGAAAATAGGTGCAGGAGTAGGCCATTTGGCCCTTCGAGCCTGCACCGCCATTCAGTATGATCATGGCTGATCATCCAACTCAGAACCCTGTACCTGCTTTCTCTCCATACCCCCTGATCCCTTTAGCCACAAGGGCCATATCTAACTCCCTGTTAAATATAGCCAATGAACTGGCCTCAACTGTTTCCTGTGATAATGCGGTGGATGTGATCCACACGGATTTTAGTAAGGCATTTGACAAGGTTCCGCAAGGTAGGCTTATAAAGTCAGAAGGCATGGGATCCAGGGAAGTTTGGCCAGGTGGATTCAGAATTGGCTTGCCTGCAGAAAGCAGAGGGTCATGGTGGAGGGCATACTTAGGTGCTGAAACCCAGGTAACATTCTAGTAAATCTCCTCTGTACTCTATGAGTACATGAGGAGCAAAAATCTTTACGTTATGTCTCCATCTGAATGTGCAATATGCAATTTATAGTAACTAATAGTAAATAGTATGTACACAGGATAAGCAATATGATGTAGAAATACAATTGTATAAGTATGAATCAAGCAGTCTGACAGCCTGGTGGAAGAAGCTGTCCCGGAGACAGACTGTTAGTGCCGGCTTTTATGCTGCGGTACCTTTTCTGGGATGGTAGCAGCTGGAACAGTTTGTGGTTGGGGTGATTCAGGTCTCCAATGATCCTTCGGGCCCTTTTCTTTGTAAATGTCCTGAATCATGGGAAGTTCACATCTGCGAATGGACTGGGCTGTACGCAGCACTCTCTGAAGAGTCCTGCCATCGAGGGAAGTACAATTCACATACGAGGCACTGATACAGCCAGCCAGGATGCTGTCAATTGTGCACCTGTAGAAAATTCTTAGGATTTGGGAGCCCATACCAAACTTCCTCAACCATCAAACTGTGTGCATTTTTGGGCCCCCTATCTTAGAAAGGATGTGCTGATGCTGGAGAGAGTTCAGAGAAGATTCACTAGGATGATTCCTGGAATGAGAGGGACTAACAGATGAGGAACGTTTATCGGCTCTTGGATTGTATTCATTAGAGTATAGAAGAATAAGAGGGGATCTCATAGAAATATTTCGAATGTTGAAAGGGTTGGACAGAGTAGATAAGGAAAGTCTGTTTCCCTCGGTGGGTGAGTCCAGGACAAGGGGTCACAGTCTTAGAATTAGAGGGTACCCATTTAAAACAGAGATGAGGAGAATTTTTTTTAGCCAGAGGGTTGTGGATTTATGGAATTCGTTGCCACATACAGCAGTGGAGGCCCAATCATTGAGGGTTTTTAAGGAGGAGATTGACAGGTATCTGATTAGTCAGGGTATCAAAGGATATGGGGAAAAAGCCGGAAATTGGAACTAACGAGAGAATAGTTTAGCTCATGGTGGAGTGGCAGAGCGGACTCGATGGGCCGAATGGTCTACTTCTGCTTCTTTGTCTTGTGATTTTGTGATCTGAGGTGAAAGAGACACTGTTGTGTCTTTTTCACCACACAGCCAGTATATACAGACTACATGAGATCCTCGGTGATGTTTATGCCAAGGAACTTAAAGCTGTTCATCCTCTCAACTTCATATCCATTGATGTCAATAGGGGTTAGCCTGTCTCCATACCTCCTGTAGACCACAACCAGCTCCTTTGTTTTTGCGACTGAGCAAGAGGTTGTTTTCTTGACACCGCTGTGTCAGAGAGATGAAACATAAACATAGAAACACAGAAAACCTACACCTAACTTGTTCAACCTTTCTCTGTAACTTAGGTGCTGAAACCCAGCTAACATTCTAGTAAATCTCCTCTGTACTCTCTCTAATTTATTGATATCTTTCCTATAATTCGGTGACCAGAACTGTACACAGTACTCCAAATTCGGCCTTACCAATGCCTTGTACAATGTAGTTGTACATGCCTTGTACAAGGCATGTAGTTCTTACACAGTCAATGATAGGACACTGAGGAGTGTGGTAGAACAAAGGGATCTAAGAATACAGGTCCATAATTCACTGAAAGAGGGTGTACATTCAGATTGGAGGGTTGTGACTAGTGGTGTCCCATAAGGATCGGTTCTGGGACCTCTACTTTTCATGATTTTTGTTAACGACCTGGATGTGGGGGTAGAAGGGTGGGTTGGCAAGTTTGCAGATGACACAAAGGTTGGTGGTGTTGTAGATAGTGTGGAGGATTGTTGAAGATTGCAGAGAGACATTGATAGGATGCAGAAGTGGGCTGAGAAGTGGCAGATGGAGTTCAACCCGGAGAAGTGTGAGGTGGTACACTTTGGAAGGACAAACTCCAAGGCAGAGTACAAAGTAAATGGTAGGATACTTGGTAGTGTGGAGGAGCAGAGGGATCTGGGGGTACATGCCCACAGATCCCTGAAAGTTGCCTCACAGGTAGATAGGGCAGTTAAGAAAGCTTATGGGGTGTTAGCTTTCATAAGTCGAGGGATAGAGTTTAAGAGGTAATGATGCAGCTCTATAAATCTCTGGTTAGGCCACACTTGGAGTACTGTGTCCAATTCTGGTCACCTCACTATAGGAAGGATGTGGAAGCATTGGAAAGGGTACAGAAGAGATTTACCAGGATGCTGCCTGGTTTGGAGAGTATGCATTATGATCTGAGATTAAGGGAGCTAGGGCTTTACTCTTTGGAGAGAAGGAGGATGAGAGGAGACATGATAGAGGTCTACAAGATATTAAGAGGAATAGACAGAGTGCACAGCCAGCGCCTCTTCCCCAGGGCACCACTGCTCAGTACAAGAGGACGTGACTTTAAGGTAAGGGGAGGGAAGTTCAAAGAGGATGAACATAGAACATAGAATAGTACAGCACAGTACAGGCCCTTTGGCCCACAATGTTGTGCCGACCCTTAAACCCTGCTTCCCATATAACCTCCCACCTTAAATTCCTCCATGTACCTGCCAGTAGTCTCTTAAATTTCACTAGTGTATCTGCCTCCACCACTGACTCAGGCAGTGCATTCCACGCACCAACCACTCTCTGAGTAAAAAACCTTCCTCTAATATCCCCCTTGAACTTCCCACCCCTTACCTTAAAGCCATGTCCTCTTGTACTGAGCAGTGTATTGGACTGACTCAAGCTGCAAATTAACCTTCAGGGAATCTACATGAGGACTCCCAAGTCCCTTTGCACCTCAGGTTTTTGACTTTTCTCTCCATTTACAAAATAGTCTATGCTTTTATTCCTTCTACCAAAGTATGTGACCAAACACTTCCCAACTGTATTCCTTCTGCCACTTCTTTGCTCATTCATTTGTCGAAGTCCTTCTGTAGCCTCTATACTTCCTTAAAACTACCTGCCCCTCCACCTACCTTAATATGATCTGCAAACTTGGTCACAAAGCCATCAGTTTCATCATCCAAATCATTGACATATAACGTAAAAAGAAGCAGTTCCCAACACCAAACCCCTGGAACATTACGAGTCATCGGCAACCAACCAGAAAAGGCTCCCTTTCTTCCCACTCTTTGCCTGCTGCCAATCAGCCACTGCTTTATCCATGCTAGTATCGTTGCTGTAATCCCATGGGCTCTTAACTTGTTGAGCAGCCTCATGTGTGGCACCTTGTCAAATGTCAGCTGAAAATCCAAGTACACAACATCCACATGATTCTCCACTGTCTATTTTGCTTGTTATTTCTTCAAAGAATTCCAATAAATCTGTCAGGCAAGATTTTCCCTTGAGGAAACCATGCCGACTACGGCCTATTTTACCTTGTGCCTCCAAGTAGCCTGAGACCTCATCCTTAATAATTGACTCCAACATCTTCCCAACCACTAAGGTTCGACCAGCAGGTGGTGGGACCAGTTTCACAAGATATCTGGGGAGGATGGAGAGATGTTTGAGAGCAGGAATGTGCTTGTGTTGAGGGAAAGAGCAGTGGGGGGGAGGTATAATGTAGGAGAGAGATGGTAATTGGAGACTGGCACAAAATGTCAGCTCAGAAACCATGGTGCCCTTTACTGGCACTAACAGGTCAAAAATATCTCACCAACATACCTACTACTTCAGGAGGCATGGCCCCATTTTATCAGAAAGCATCCTGTCCAAATACATCACAGTTTGGTATGGCAACTGCTCTGTATGTGACCACAGGAAACTGCAAAGAGTTGTGAACACAAGCACAGCGCGTCACAGAAACCAGTCTCCCCTCCCTGGACTCTGTCCACACTTCCCACTGTCTCAGTAAAGCAGCCAGCAGAATCAAAGACCCCACCCACCCCAGACATTCTCTCCTCTCCCCTCTCCCATCAGCCAGAGAATATAATAACCTGAAAAGAAATCCCACCAGGCTTGAGGACAGCTTCTACCCTGCTGTTACCAGACTACTGAACAGATCCTTAGTACAATAAGATGGACCCTCATAATCTACCTCGTTATGACCTTGCACTATACTGTTCACCTGCAGTGCACTTTCTCTGTAACTTTGCACTTCATTCTGAATTGGTATTGTTGCACCTTAACTATCTCAATGCACTGTGCAATGAGAGAAGTCCTCTTAGAATGGAGATCAGGAATTTGTTTAGCCTGAGCTATTGAATCAGTGGAATTCATTGCCTCAGACAGCTGTGCAGGCCAAGTCATTGGGTATATTTAAAGCGGTGGTTGATAGGTTCTTGATTAGTAAGGGTGATGAAGGTTATGGGGAGAAGTTGAGAGGGATAATAAGTCAAGCACGAAGGAATGGGAGAGCAGGCCCAATGGGCTGAATGGCCTAATTCTGCTCACATGTCTGATCGTCATATGGCAATGTTCTTATGTTTATAAACAGTATGCCAGACAAGTCTTTCTCAGATCACATGACAATAAGAAACCAGTTTACTATGATTCTATAGAAATGTACCGCACAGTAAAAGGCCCTTTGGCCCACATAGATCACGCAAAACATTTAACCTGCCTACTCCCATCAACCTGCACCGGGACCGTAGTCTTCCATACCCCTCCCATGCAATGTACCTGTCCAAACTTCACTTAAACATTGACTCAAATTTGCATGCATCACATGTTGTCAGCTCATTCCACATTCTCACAACCCCCTGAGTGAAGAAGTTTACCTTCATGTTCCCCTTAAACTTTTCACCTTTCACCCTTAACTCATGACTTCTAGTTGTAGTCCCACCCAACCTCAGTGGAAAAAACCTGCAGCATTTATCCTATCTGTACCCCTCATAATAGTGCTAAGCTATTCAATCTTTCTTCATAACTCACATCCACCAGACCCAGCAGCATCCTTGTAAATTTTCTCTGTACTCTTTTAACATTATTTACATCTTTCCTGTAGGTAGATGACCAAAACTGCACACAATACCCCAAATTAGGCCTCACCAACGTCTTATACAAGTTCAACATATAATCCCATCTCCTGTACTCAATACTTTAAAAGGCCAATGTGCCCTCAGTTTTCTTTATGGCCCCAACTACCTGTGATGCCGCTTTCAATGAATTATGGACTTGTATTCCCTGCTCGTATTCTGCAACTCTCCTTAATGCCCTGACACTCACCTGGTGGGTCCTCCCAAAGTGTAACACCTCACACTTGTCTACATTAAATTCCCTCTGATGTTTTAGACCATTTTTCCATCTGGTCCAGATCCCACTGCAATCTCTGATAGTCTCCCTCGTTGTCCTTTACGCCCCTAATCTTCATGTCATCCACACATTTGCTAATCCAATTAATCACATTATCAGCCAGATAATTGCTCTAGATGACAAGCAACAACAAACCCAGCAACAATCCCTGTGGCACTCCACTAGTTGCAGACCTCCAGTCAGAAAGGCAACCATCTATGACCACTCTCTGGCTTCTCCCACAAAACCAATATCTAATCTGATTTACTTCCTCATCTTGAATGCCAAGTGACTGAACCTTCTTGATCAACCTCCCATGTGGGAACTTGTCAAGTGCCTTGCTAAAGTCCATGTTGACAACATTCACTGCCTTGCCTCCATAAACTTTCCTGGTAACTTCCTTAAAAAATTCTAAAAGATTGAGTAGACATAATCTAGCATGCACAAAGCCACACTGACTATACCTATTCAGTCTCTGACTATCCAAAGACTCATATATCAGGTCCCTTAGAATGTCTTATAATAATTTTCCCACTACTGATGTCAGGCTCATTGGCCAATAATTTCCTGGTTTATTTTTAAAGCATTTCTTAAGCAGTGGGACAACATTAGCTACCCTCCAATCCTCCAGTGCCTCACGTGTCGCTAAGAATGATTTAAATATCTGTCAGGGCCCCTGCAATTTCTGACCTTGTCTCCCACAGAGTCCAAGAGAACATCTTGTCAGTTCCTGGGGATTTATACAACCTGAATTGCCTCTGGGCAGCAAACACCTTACCCTCTATAAACTGTATAGGATCCATAGTTGATGCTGCTCTACCTCACTTCTATAGACTGTGTCGCTCTCGTAACTAAATGCGGATGTAAAATATTCCATTTAAGATCTTCCTCATCTCTTCGGCTCCACACATGGATTACCATTCTGATCAGTCTTGATCTTCCAGAGGACCAACTTTGTCCCTTGCAATCCTTTTGCTCTTAACAAATCTTTAAAATCCCTTAGGATTCTCTTTCTTCTTGTCTGCTAGGGAAAACTCATGCCTTCTTTTAACCATCCTGATTTCTTTCTAAAATGTTCTCTTGTATTTCTTGTACTCCGTAAGCAACATTCCCTTTAAATTGTAATGACCAGTGTGTACAAAGATGTTGTGCTAAGCAATTTTTTGCCTAGTGATAACAACACATGCACACTGAATTTTATATGTAGAGGTATTCATTTCAACAGCTAGCAAAATACTGTCAATGAGAACTTTAATCTCCTCTAAATTTGATAGCTTTTGCTCTTAATCATCTGCACTTTCACAAAACATACATAGCAGGCCTATAGCAGGTAATGAAGGATTTTCTTGCCAGAGCTTTTGCATACAGTCCTTATGTGATTTGATTGCTAAATGACCCTTTAATAAAGCAAGATCCTAAATATCACTCCACTTCTCACTTGCAAATTCTCCAGCATCATTTGCATCATAAGAATACATGCAGGTAACACCATTTTCTGTATTACACATTAATATTTCTCATAGCTGCATGTTCCTGACCTCATGAGCTTTCAGTAGAGCAGTTTCTACTGTTTCATTAAGTCATTCTGCTTTAAATGGACTAGCAGTTCTTTTGTTCTTCACACCTTTTGCTTCTTTGGAATTTGACATCATTGATCAATAATTTCTTCATTAAAACCAGTATAAATAAGCCAATTCTATTCATCACAAACTTTACATTGTCAACACCTTCTGCATCAGAAAATGGAAAAGGAAATGTGATTATGTACGATCGTGAAATATACTTAATGTTCAATAAGTTAGAGGGTGATGACCTTTTGTGTGCAGTTTAAATTCCTTTGTGCACTAACAGCAAAAGAAGAGTGCATGCACACGCGTACTCCTTAGAGGAACATTGTCCTTAAGCACCGTAACTGTTCCTACCTGTCTATAATTGCAACACACCTCCTTTTTCTCTTAACCAGGGCTTCAATATCTATTGAAAACCCACATTCTCTAAATCTGTTATCTTTACCTTTTATTCCAAATGACACATACAACCATTGTACTCTCAAAATTTCACTTTTGAAGGACTGAAAACAGCCTGCCCCAATCCACACTTGCCAGATCCTTTCTGATACCATCAAAACTAGCCTTTCGGCAATTTGGAATCTCAACACAAGGAGCAGACCTATCTTTCTGCATATTTAATTTGAAACTAATGGCATTGTGACACTAGTTGCAAAGTGTTCCCCTACACAAACTCTGTTACCTGCTCTATCTCATCCCCTCATAACAGATCAAGAATTACACACTCTTTTGTTGGGATATTTATTGTTATGACACACACCCAACTGCACCAGCTTCTGGAGTTTAGATGTTCTAAATCTCTGGAGTATGGATAGCTGGCACAGCCCCTTTAAAGATTCAGGATAGTCCCGCTAATTGACAATTTTGTTTTGGGCACCGAAGACTGAGTATTTAAAGAGCACCTGAACTGTGTTTTGGTACTTGGTAGTAAGCCTTGCTGGTGATATTCTCTAGCATTTGTTTAATGCTCAGTTCTTGACCCAGTCTGATACTGAGTCTTGATCCTAGTCTCAGAGACTCCAGCATTTGGGTCCAAACTGCCTTTGACAAGGACTCTATACACAATGCGACTGAGCCAGTATGGGCCCAGCGGGGTATCAGAGTCTTTTGGCAGCTGTGATCAGCCACAGCAAAAATATTTCCAGACAGTGCCTGGAGATGCATAACCTCCAAATAACTGTTGGTCAACTTTTGCAAGGAGGAAGGCAGAATCATTCAGGAGAGCATGTCAATCCCATTACAGAGCCAATACATCTTCCAGCCCTGGAGAGATTTGATGGTGACCCAAGCTCTGGCCAAGACTTTCTCGTTCAATGCTCGCTAGTGTTCAAACTCCAGCTGTCCTGGTTCCCTTCAGAAAGCGGAAAGGTGGCCTTCATTATCTCTCTTCTGACTGGAAGAGCGCTGGCCTGGGCCACTGTACATTGGGAACAAATGTTGGAGGTTCTCTCGGATTTGGATGAATTCATGGTTGCCATGAGAAAGGTGTTCCATCACCCTGCTGGAGCCAGCCAAGACTTGGACCATCTGATGAAGATTCAACAAGGCAGATGGTCAGCGGCCAACTGATCTCTTGAGTTTCGGACCTTGGCACAAGAGAGTGGCGGGAACAGGGAGGCCTTGGCCACTCAGTACTGCCACAGACTCAGATGAACTGAAGAATGCCCTTGCCTTGGAAGAGCCAGCTGAGGACTTAGAGATTCTGATCGATCCATCCATTCATCTCAATAATCGTCTGGCAGAGTGTAAATGGGGCTACATCAAGAGGTCAAAGAGAGCTAGTTTGAGCCCTGCCTCAAGATTATAAGGCTAAAAGGAAGGAACTTAAGAATGAAATTAGGAGAGCTAGAAGGGGCCATGAGAAGGCCTTGGCAGACAGGATTAAGGAAAACCCTAAGGCATTCTACATGTATGTGAAGAGCAAGAGGATAAGACATGAGAGAACAGGACCAATCAAGAGTGACAGTGCGAAAGTGTGTATGGAACCGGAGGAAATAGCGGAAGTACTTAATGAATACTTTGCTTCAGTATTCACTACAGAAAAGGATCTTGGCAATTGTAGGGATGATGGAGTGGAATGAAAAGCTTGAGCATGTAGATATTAAGAAAGAGGATGTGCTGGAGCTTTTGGAAAGCATCAAGTTGGATAACTCACCGGAACCAGATGGAATGTACCCCAGGCTACTGTGGGAGGTGAGGGAGGAAATTGCTGAGCCTCTGGCAATGATCTTTGCATCATCAATGAGGACGGGAGAGGTTCCTGAGGATTGGAGGATTGTAGATGTTGTTCCCTTATTCAAGAAAGGGAGTAGAGATAGCCCAGGAAATTATAGGCAGTGAGTCTTACTTCAGTGGTTGGTAAGTTGATGGACAAGATCCTGAGAGGCAGAGTTTATGAACATTTGGAGAGGCATAATATGACCGAGAATAGTCAGCATGGCTTTGTCAAAGGCAGGTCATGCCTTACGAGCCTAATTTAATTTTTTGTGGATGTGACTAAACACATTGATGTAGTGTATATGGATTTTAGCAAGGCATTCAATAAGGTACCCCATGGAAGTCTTATTGAGAATGTAAGGAGGCATGGGATCCAAAGGGACATTGCTTTGTGGATCCAGAACTGGCTTACCCACAGAAGGCAAAGAGTGGTTGTAGACAGGTCATATTCTGCATGGAGGTCGGTGACCAGTGGTGTGCCTCAGGGATCTGTTCTGGGACCCCAACTCTTGGTGATCTTTATAAATGACCAGGATGAGGAAGTGGAAGGATGGGTTAGTAAATTTGCTGATGACACAAAGGTTGGGGGTATTGTGGATAGTGTGGAGGGCTGTCAGAGGTTACAACGGAACATTGATAGGATGCAAAACTGGGCTGAGATGTGGTAGATGGACTTCAACCCAGATAAGTGTGAAGTGGCTCATTTTGGTAGGTCAAATATGATGGCAGAATATAGTATTTATGGTAAGACTCTTGGCAGTGTGGAGGATCAGAGGGATCTTGGGGTCCGCATCCATAGGACGCTCAAAGAGGCTACGCAGGTTGACTCTGTGGTTAAGAAGGCATATGGTGCATTGGCCTTCATCAATCATGAGATTGAGTTTAAGAGCTGAGAGTAATGTTGCAGCTATATAGGACCCTGGTCAAACCACACTTGGAGTACTGTGCTCAGTTCTGGTCGCCTCACTATAGGAAGGATGTGGAAACCATAGAAAGGGTTTAGCAGAGATTAACAAGGATGTTGCCTGGATTGGGGAGCATGCCTTATGAGAATAGGTTGAGTGAACTCGGCCTTTTCTCCTTGGAGCGATGGAAGATGAGAGGTGATGTGATAGAGGTGTATCAGATGATGAGAGGCATTGATTGTGTGGATAGTCAGAGTGTGGTGAACTACATATACCTGTCTGGACACGCCCCCCCACCCCAACTGCTCCTGTGGCTGCTCCCACAGACCCTGGTATAAAGGCGATTGGAGGCACAGCCCCTTCCTCAGTCTCCAGGATGTCATGTGATAGTCACTTGCTGCTTGTGCTTTCTTCCAGCCAATAAAAGCCTACCTTAACTCATGTCTCAGAGTTATTGATGGTGCATCACAGATGCTTTTTCCCCAGGGCTGAAGAGGTTAGCACAAGAGAGCAGAGTTTTAAGGTGCTTGGAAGTAGGTACAGAGGAGATATCAGGGGTAAGTTTTTTATGCAGAGACTGGTGGATGAGTGGAATGGGCTGCCAGCACAGTGTTGGAGGCGGAACCAATAGGATTTTTTATGAGATCCCTGGATGGCTACATGGAGCTTAGAAAAATAGAGGGCCAGGGGTAAAGCCTATGTAGTTCTAAGGTAAGGACATTTTTGGCACAGCTTTGTGGGTCGAAGGGCCTGAATTGTGCTGTATGTTTTCTATGTTTCCTATGTTTCAATGCATTTTAGTTCCAAGCCCCACTCTCAGACCATGACCAGCCTGTTTCCTGCTCAGGATCCCACTGAGCCCATGCAAATCGGCCGTATAAGAATCTCCGCCCATGAGAGGTTCTGTCGTTGGAGTCGAGGTTGCTGTTATTAATGCGGGGAAGCAGGTCTCATGCCGGCTGAATGCCTGAAGCTGCAGCTGTCAGGCGAACTGTTTGGACCGTCCGGTGTCAGGAGGACTGTGAGAGTTCAGCCACTACCCCCAGCCTCAGATTTTGGTGTCATGCTGAAGGTGGAGATCTCCTGGGATACAAACCAAGAAGTGAATGGCTTTTGGACTCTGGAGCAGTAGGAAATTTCATAGACTTGGAAAATTCCCAGTGACCCAACACTCCGCTGCAGGTGTTGATCCAGCCCACACTGGCAATGTTTTGGACGGTTGTCTGCTTGGTTCTGGGCAGATCTGGAGCAGACACCGGTTTTGCAGATGAGGATAGAGGATCATGTGGAGACATTAGTTTCCCTATCATTGAGTCTCCTCACATACCCAGTCCCAGAAAAACCTTTCCATGAACTGGCAGGAGGGGAGGATCATTGTATGGTCCAGTCGCTGCAAGAAGATATATTTTTGGTTTGGTGTCCCAGCCCCCAGAATCAACCGAGACCAGCAGCTGACGAGGGGCAGACTTCTGTTCGGTGTTCCTGGAGGCTTCAGGAAACCCAGCCCTGTCTCCTGGGCAGACAATCTGCTCCATTCAACAGGCTCATGTGAGTCCTGACCCTGTCCAGTCAGGGGTGTGCTGGAACTAAATCTCTAGTTCAGGAGAAAGCTAGGGAGGTGCCCATGCAGTCTGGAAGGGCTCCAGTTGCCAGATCCTGTCTAAGGGGAGGCCTTCAATACAGACACCCTTGGAGCCTAGTCCAGGGAGCACAGGGACCATTGGACGTGCCTCACTGCCAATATCTGAGGAGACTGATGAGGACGGACTGTGATTTAGCCTCTTTTCTCACTAAAGACTCTTGTGGATCTATGGAGGAGTCATCCTCAGATGGAAGTTTGGAGGTAATTGCATTAATCACACCACTGCCTGAGAAGGTTCAGGAGTAATCCTTGGAGGAAGGTTCTGAGGTAATTGCAGCATCCGAGCCAGTAGAAATCTCTTCCACCTACAAGGATTTGGAAGAGGTCTTCAGCAAGGGAAAGGCCTTGAATCTTCCACCGCACGACCCTACGACCGTAGTATAGATCTACTGCCTGCTACTTGTCCTCCACGGGGTCGATTATACGCACTCTCAGGCTCGGAGAGAAGTGCTGTGGAAGAGGATATAAAGGAGGCTCTTTCCCTGGGATTCCATTTGGCCTTCCAGTGCTGGATTCTTTTTCATACAAAAAAGGCCGGGAGCATGCAGCCATGTATTGATTACTGATGACTGAGTCGCATAATGGTCAAGAATCGTTACCTTCTTCCACTCATGAACAATGCTTTTGAGATTCTCCAAGAGTATTCCTGAAGCTAGACTTGTGGAATGCATAAAATCTGTCTCTCATACAGAAGAGTGGTGAGTGGAAAGCGGCATTCAACACACCAACCGGGCACTGTGAGTATCTGGTCATGCTCTTCAGCCTTGTGAATGCACCAGCAATTTTCCAGGCCTGTATAAATGACATGCTCCAGGGCGCTCTCCATAAGTATGCCTTTGTTTACTTGGACAACAACCTAATTTTCTCAAAGTCCAGGGAGGAGCACATTGCTCATGCCGGAGACATCATGGACTTTTCATCAAGCTGGAGGTCTGATTTCATGTAACCGCCATCTCTAATGGCAATCACAAGATGGACCCGAGTAAGACACAGGCAATGGGAGATTGGCCACAACCATCCAGTGTGAAACAAGTCCAATGATGCCTGGAATTTGCCAACTTTTATAACCATATATAACCATATAACAATTACAGCACGGAAACAGACCATCTCGGCCCTTCTAGTCCGTGCCGAATGCTTACTCTCACCTAGTCCCACTGACCCACAATCAGCCCATAACCCTCCATTCCTTTCCTGTCCATATACCTATCCAAATTTACTTTAAATGACAATATCAAACCTGCCTCTACCACTTCTACTGGAAGCTCGTTCCACATAGCTACCACTCTCTGAGTAAAGAAATTCCCCTTAAATCTTTGCCCCCTAACTCTCAACTCATGTCCTCTTGTTTGAATCTCCCCTACTCTCAATGGAAACAGCCTATCCATGTCAACTCTATCTATTCCCCTCATAATTTTAAATTTCTCTATCAAGTCTCCCTTCAACCTTCTATGCTCCAAAGAATAAAGACCTAACTTGTTCAACCTTTCTCTGTAACTTAGGTGCTGAAACCCAGGTAACATTCTAGTAAATCTCCTCTGTACTCTCTATTTTGTTGACATCTTTCCTATAATTTGGTGACTAGAACTGTACACAATAATATTTTTACTGAAAGTTCATCAGGGCATATGTACAAAATTAAGGGAGGGAAGTTTAGGGGAGACATCAGGGGTAAGTTTTTTACACAGAGGGTTGTGAGTGCCTGGAATGATTTGCCAGGGATGGTGGTGGAGGCTAAAACATTAGGGGTATTTAAGAGCCTCTTGGACAAGCACATGGATGAAAGAAAAATGGAGGGTTATGGGGTAGTGTGGGTTTAGTACTTTTTTTAAGGAATATATGGCTCGGCACAACATGGAGGGCTGAAGGGCCTGTACTGTGCCATAGTGTTCTATGGTTCTATGGTTCTAAACTTCAGTTGAGTGGCAGCTCTGCTGAAGATCCTAACCAAGAGATCCATTGACCTTTTTGTTTGGACTACCAAAGTGGAAGCTGCCTTTGCAGGGCTCAAACAGCAGTTCATGACAGCTCCCGTTTTGGTTGCACCTAACCCAGATCTTCCATTTATCATGGAGGTGGACACCTCAGCCATCAGAGTGAGTGCAGTGTTCTCTCAACTGACATCTTCAGACAATAAACTGCACTCATGTGCATTCTTTCTTCTGCAGCAATGAACTATGACATTGAAAATAGAAAGCTGCTGGTGGTCAAATTGGCACTGGAGGAATGGTGTCACTAGATTGAGGGGGCCAAGAAACCTTTTATGCTATGGACAGACCACAAGAACCTGACATATTCAGGAGGCCAAAAGACTCTTTTCTTTAACCATTTTAATTTTGTTCTGACCTACTGATCAGGGTCAAAGAACAAGAAGCCAGAAGTCTTGTCCCATCAGTTCGACGAACCCAAACGAGAAGAGCAGCCCACCATAATTTGTTGGGGAATCGGCACACTTGTTCGCAAGGCCCAGGCATGAGGGGACATTGGAGTACTGCGCAGATGCAACAGAAGCATTTCCACACAGGTCTGGTGAAGATTTTAAAAACCCAGTCTCTGTAAAAGAGGAGTTCGGCCTAACGCAGCAGTCATTGTCAGAGTAGTCTGAGAGTAGTATGGCTTTGGCTTAACAAGGCTTAAATGAGAAGGTAAGTAGGTGAGTTCATTCCTTCTTGTTTAAATCTTGAGAGAATAGGGGGCATGTCTACAGAGCCAGTGTTCTGTTCTGGGTGTGTCAGATGTGGGATTTCCAGCAGACTTCCAGCCTCCCCAATGGCCACATCAGCACCAGGTGCATCGAGATGCAGCTCCTTAGAGACCGTGTTCGGGAACTGGAGCTGCAGCTCGATGACCTCCGGCCTGATAGGGAAAGTGAAGCAGTGACAGACAGGAGCTACCGGGAGGTAGTCACCCAAGGCTACAGGAGACAGATAAATCGGTGTTGTACATCAGGATACTGTTCATCAACTATAGCTCAGCATTTAATACCATCATTCCCACAATCCTGATTGAGAAGTTGTAGAACCTGGGCCTCTGTACCTTCCTCTGTAATTGGATCCTCAACTTCGTAACCGGAAGACCACAATCTGTGCTGATTGCTGTTAACATATCCTCCTCGCTGACGATCAACACTGGTGCACCTCAGGGGTGTGTGCTTATCCCACTGCTCTACTCTCTATATATCCATGACTGTGTGGCTAGGCATAGCTCAAACACCATCTATAAATTTGCTGATGATACAACCATTGTTGGTAGAATCTCAGCTGGTGAGAAGAGGGCATACAGGAGTGAGATATGCCAACTAGAGGAATGGTGCCGCAGCAACAACCTGGCACACAATGTCAATAAGACGAAAGAGCTGATTATGGACTTCAGGAAGGGTAAGATGAAGGAACACATACCAATCCTCATAGAGGGATCAGAAGTGGAGAGAGTGAGCAGCTTCAAGATCCTGGGTGTCAAGAACTCTGAGGATCTAACCTGGTCCCAATATATCGATCTAGTCATAAGGGAGGCAAGACAGCAGCTATACTTTATTAGGAGTTTGAAGAGATTTGGCATGTCAACAAATACTCTCAAAAACTTCTGTAGTTTTAATGTGGGGAGCATTCTGACAGATTGCATCACTGTCTGGTATAGAGGGGTTACTGCACAGGACTGAAAGAAGCTGCAGAAGGTAGTAAATCTAGTCAGCTCCATCTTGGGCACTAGCCTACAAAGTGCCCAGGACATCTTCAGGGAGCGGTGTCTCAGAAAGGCAGTGTCCATTATTAAGGACCCCCAGCACCCAAGGCATGCCTTTTTCTCTCTGTTACCATCAGGTAGGAGGTACAGAAGCCTGAAGGCACACACTCAGCGATTCAGGAACAGCTTCTTCCCCTCTGCCATCCGATTCCTAAATGGACATTAAACCCTTGGACACTACCTCACTTTTTTTTAATATACAGTATTTCTGATTTTGCACACTTTTAAAAAATCAATTCATTATACATAATTGATTTACTTGTTTATTATGTTTTATTTTATTTATTATTATTTTCTCTCTCTGCTGGATTATGTATTGCATTGAACTGCTGCTGCTCAGTTAACAAATTTCTCGTCACATGCCAGTGATAATAAACCTAATTCTGGTGTCAAGAGAGGGAAGGAAGAATGTCAGATAGTGGAGGGCACCCCTGTGGCCGTCCCTCTCAACAATAGGTACTCCATTTTGAGTACTGTAAGTGTGTGGGGGGGGGGGAACAACCTATCCGGAGGAAGCTGTGCCTCTGGCACTGAGTTTGGCCCTGTAGCTCAGAAGGGTAGAGAAAAGAAAAGGATGGCAACCGTGACAGGGAACTCTATACTCAGGAGGATAGATAAGTAATTCTGTGGAGGCAAAAAGGAAACACGGATGGTAGTTTGCCTCCCAGGTGGCAGGGCCTGTGATTTTTCTGGACACGTCCACGATATCCTGGAAAGGAAGGTGAGCATCCAGAAGTTGTGGTACATATTGATACCAATGGCATAGGTAGAAAAAGGAAGGAGTCCCTGAAAAAAAGATTACAGATTAGGAAGGAAGCTGAGGAGTAGGACCTCAAGGGTAGTAGTCTCAGGATTACTGCCTGTGCCACGTGACAGTGAAGATTGGAATAGGATGAGGTGGCAGATAAATGTGTGGCTGAAGAGTTGGAGCAGAGGGCAGGGATTCAGATTTCTGGATCATTGGGACCTCTCCTGGAGCAGTTGTGACCTGTACCAAAGGGACGGGTTGCACTTAAATCGGGGGGGCAATGTTCTTCCGGGTGAATTTACGAGAGCTGTTGGGAGTGGTTTAAAGTAATATGGCAGGGGAATGGGAGCCAGTATAATAGAGCTGATGATGAGCCAGTAGGTTTACAAGTAGATGATGGGTGTAATATGAATGTAAGAAAGAACAAGCCAATGATTGGGTACAACTGCGACAGAGCAAGGAGTTAAATTGTACCACGGAGGCAAAATTCAAAGGCAAAGAATGCAGGACTGAAAGCGCTGTATTTAAATGCACACAGCGTTCAGAACGAGGTGGGTGAATATGTGGTGCAATTAGAGACAGGTCGTTATGACATTGCGGGCATCACTGAGGCATGGCTGAATGTCGGCCATGGTTGGGAGCTTAACATCGAAGGATATACCTTGTATTGAAAGGACAGACAGGAAGGCATAGGTGGTGGTGTGGCTCTGTTGGTAAGAGATGGAATTACATCTTTAGAAAGAGGTGACAGGGTCAGAGAATGTGGAATCTTTGTGGGTGGAGTGAAGAAACTGCAAGGGTAAACAAACAAGGGTTGAGTTTGCAAAGGGAGCTGGAAAAGGCATGTAATAAGGGCAAGGACACAATTGTAATGGGGGATTTCAATATACAAGAGGATTGGGAAAATCAGGTTGGTGTTAGATCACAAGAGAAGGAATTTATTGAATGGCTACAAGATGGCTTTTTAGAACAGCTTGTGCTTGAGCCTACGCAGGGAAAGGCCATCGTAGATCGGGTGTGGTGTAATAACCCAGATTTTATTAAGGAGCTTAATGTAAAGGAACCCTTAGGAGGCAGTGATAATAATGTCATTGAATTCATACTGCACTTTGAGAGGGAGAAGCATAGGCCACATGTATCAGTATCACAATGGAATAAAGGGAATTACAGAGGCCTGAGAGAGGAGATTGCCCAGGTGGAATGGAGGAGAACACTGGTGGGGATGACGGCAGAGCAGAGATGGCTGAAGTTTCTGGGAATAGTTCACAAGGCACAGGATAGATATGTCCCACAGAAGTTGTTCTCAAATGGCAGGGTGAGGCAACTATGGCTGGCAAGGAAAGTAAAGGACTACACAAAAGCCAAGTAAAGGGCAGAAAAGGTAGCAAAAGTGAGTGGGAAGCTGGATGATTGGGAAATTTTTAAAATCCAACAAAAGGCAACTAAAAAAAGCTATAAGGGAAAAGATTAAATAGGAGAGCAAACTAGGCAATAAAATAAAGCAGTGTACCAATTTTTTTTCAGTTATATGAAGAGTAAAGGGGAGGGGAGGTGATATTCTTTTGGAAGAGGACAGCGAGGCTTTGAGAGGAAGTGCGGCGGCGGCCATTTTCAAATTGTCGAATTGCGTCTCAGATCGGAGTTCTGAGAGGCGGGACTGCGCAGGCGCGTGAGGAGGCCTGGGAAGGAGGGAAGATATAAAAAGAAGGCAGCCTTAAGAAGCGGGCAGCGGAGTGCGCCGGGAGCAGAGTGTAGGGCTTGGGCTCAGGGGGCTTAGGTGGAAGAGGGCACAGTAGGCTTATCTTTTAGTTCTTGTTATTGTCAGTTTTTTGGGAAGTATGAGTGTGTGGGCAGCTTGTTGTTCTCGGTGTCGGATGTGGGAGGTCCTGGAGTCTCCGAGCCTCCCAGACGTCCACATCTGCGCCAGGTGCGCCGAACTGCAGCTCCTGAGGGACCGAGTTAGGGAACTGGAGCTGCAGCTCAATGACCTTCGCCTAGTCAGGGAGAGTGAGGAGGTGATAGAGAGGAGTTACAGGCAGGTGGTCACTCTGGGGCCACGGGAGGCAGATAGGTGGGTCACGGTTAGGAAGGGGAAGAGGCAGGTACTAGAGAGTACCCCGGTGGCTGTACCCCTTGACAATAAGTACTCATGTTTGAGTACTGTTGGGGGGGACAGCCTACCTGGTGGAAGTGACAGTGGCCGAGCCTCCGGCACAGAGGACGGCCCTGCAGCTCAGAAGGGTAGGGATAGAAGAAAGAGGACCATAGTAATAGGGGACTCGATAGTCAGGGGTTCAGACAGGCGGTTCTGTGGAGGTGATCGGGAGTCCCGGATGGTAATTTGCCTCCCTGGTGCCAGGGTTCGGGACGTTTCTGATCGTGTCCAAGATATCCTGAAGTGGGAGGGTGAGGAGCCAGAGGTCGTGGTACATGTAGGTACCAATGACATAGGTAGGAAAGGGGAAGAGGTCCTGAAATGAGAGTATAGGGAGTTAGGAAGGCAGTTAAGAAGAAGGACCGCAAAGGTAGTAATCTCGGGATTACTGCATGTGCCACGCGACAGTGAGAGTAGGAATAGAATTAGGTGGAGGATGAATGCGTGGCTGTGGGAATGGAGCAGGGGGCAGGGATTCAAGTTTCTGGATCATTGGGACCTCTTCTGGGGCAGGCGTGACCTGTTCAAGAAGGACGGGTTACACTTGAATCCTGGGGGGACCAATATCCTAGCGGGGAGGTTTGCTAGGGCTACAAGGCAGACTTTAAACTAGTAAGATGGGGGTGGGTGGGAATCAATTTGAGGAAACTAAGGGAGAGGAGGTTAGTTCACCAGTAGAGCAAGTAAATAGACAGTGTGTGAGGGAGGAAAGGCAGGTGATGGAGAAGGGATGCGCTCAGCCCGAAGATGTAGGGGAGAAGAAAGAAAAGGATAATAAATTTGAATACATTTTTAGGGATGAAAAGAGAGGAGGGGGTGGAGAGTATCTTAAATGTATCTATTTTAATGCTAGGAGCATTGTAAGAAAGGTGGATGAGCTTAAAGTGTGGATTGATACCTGGAATTATGATGTTGTAGCTATTAGTGAAACATGGTTGGAGGAAGGGTGTGATTGGCAACTAAATATTCCTGGATTTAGTTGCTTCAGGTGTGATAGAGTAGGAGGGGCCAGAGGAGGAGGTGTTGCATTGCTTGTCCGAGAAAATCTTATGGCGGTGCTTTGGAAGGATAGATTAGAGAGCTCCTCTAGGGAGACTATTTGGGTGGAATTGAGGAATGGGAAGGGTGTAGTAACACTAATAGGAGTGTATTATAGGCCACCTAATGGGGATCATGAGTTGGAAGAGCAAATGTGTAAGGAGATAGCAGATATTTGTAGTAAACACAAGGTGGTGATTGTGGGAGATTTTAATTTTCCACACTTAGACTGGGAAGCTCATTCTGTAAAAGGACTGGATGGTTTAGAGTTTGTGAAATGTGTGCAGGATAGTTTTTTGCAACAATACATAGAAGTACCAACTAGAGATGGGGCAGTGTTGGATCTCCTGTTAGGGAATGCGATAGGTCAGCTGACAGATGTATGTGTTGGGGAGCACTTCGGGTCCAGTGATCACAATAGCATTAGCTTCAATATAATTATGGAGAAGGACAGGACAGGACCTAGAGTTGAGATTTTTGATTGGAGAAAAGCCAACTTTGAGGAGATGCGAAGGGATTTAGAGAGAGTGGATTGGGTCAAGTTGTTTTATGGGAAGGATGTAATAGAGAAATGGAGGTCATTTAAGGGTGAAATTATGAGGGTACAGAATCTTTATGTTTCTGTTAGGTTGAAAGGAAAGGTTAAAGGTTTGAAAGCACCATGGTTTTCAAGGGATATTAGAAATTTGGTTCGGAAAAAGAGGGATGTCTACAATAGATACAGGCAGCATGGAGTAAAGGAATTGCTTGAGGAATATAAAGAATGTAAAAGGAGTTTTAAGAAAGAAATTAGAAAAGCTAAAAGAAGATACGAGGTTGGTTTGGCAAATAAGGTGAAAGTAAATCCGAAAGGTTTCTACAGTTATATTAAAAGCAAGATGATAGTGAGGGATAAAATTGGCCCCTTAGAGAATCAGAGTGGTCAGCTATGTGTGGAGCCGAGGGAGATGGGAGAGATTTTGAACAATTTCTTCTCTTCGGTATTCACTAAGGAGAAGGATATTGAATTGTGTAAGGTGTGGGAAACAAGTAAGGAAGTTATGGAACCTATGGCAATTAAAGAGGTGGAAGTACTGGCGCTTTAAAGAAATTTAAAAGTGGATAAATCTCTGGATCCTGACAGGATATTCCCCAGGACCTTGAGGGAAGTTTGTGTAGAGATAGCAGGAGCTCTGACGAGATCTTTAAGATGTCATTAGAAACGGGGATTGTGCCGGAGGATTGGCGTATTGCTCATGTGGTTCCATTGCTTAAAAAGGGTTCTAGAAGTAAGCCTAGCAATTATAGACCTGTCAGTTTGACATCAGTGGTGGGCAAATTAATGGAAAGTATTCTTAGAGATAGTATTAATAATTATCTGGATAGATGGGATCTGATTTGGAGTAGGCAGCATGGATGTGTGCGTGGAAGGTCATGTTTGACAAACCTTATTGAATTTTTTGAAGAAGTTACGAGGAATGTTGACGAGGGTAAGGCAGTGGATGTAGTCTATATGGACTTCAGCAAAGCCTTTGACAAAGTTCCACATGGAAGGTTAGTTAAGAAGGTTCAGTCGTTAGGTATTAATGCTGGAGTAATAAAATGGATTCAACAGTGGCTCGATGGGAGATGCCAGAGAGTAGTGGTGGATAATTGTTTATCGGGATGGAGGCCGATGACTAGCGGGGTGCCTCAGGGATCTGTTTTGGGCCCAATGTTGTTTGTAATATACATAAATGATCTGGATGATGGGGTGGTAAATTGGATTAGTAAGTATGCCGATGATACTAAGGTAGGAGGTGTTGTGGATAATGAGGTGGATTTTCAAAGCTTGCAGGGAGATTTATGCTGGTTAGAAGAGTGGGCTGAACATTGGCAGATGGAGTTTAATGCTGAGAAGTGTGAGGTTGTACATTTTGGCAGGAATAATCCAAATAGAACATACAGGGTAAATGGTAGGGCATTGAGGAATGCAGAGGAACAGAGAGATCTAGGAATAACAGTGCATAGTTCCCTGAAGGTGGAGTCTCATGTAGATAGGGTGGTGAAGAAGGCTTTTGGAATGCTGGCCTTTATAAATCAAAGCATAGAGTACAGAAGTTTGAATGTAATGTTAAAATTGTACAAGGCATTGGTAAGGCCAAATTTAGAATATTGTGTGCAGTTCTGGTCACCAAATTATAGGAAAGATATCAATAAATTAGAGAGAGTGCAGAGATGATTTACTAGGATGTTACCTGGGTTTCAGCACTTAAGTTACAGAGAAAGGTTGAACAAGTTAGGTCTCTATTCATTGGAGCGTAGAAGGTTGAGGGGGGATTTGATCGAGGTATTTAAAATTTTGAGAGGGATAGATAGAGTTGACGTGAATAGGCTGTTTCCATTGAGTGTAGGGGAGATTCAAACGCGAGGGCATGATTTGAGAGTTAGGGGGCAGAAGTTTAAGGGAAACACGAGGGGGTATTTCTTTACTCAGAGAGTGATAGCTGTGTGGAATGAGCTTCCTTTAGAAGTCGTAGAGGCCATTTCAGTTGTGTCATTTAAGGTAAAATTGGATAGGTATATGGACAGGAAAGGAGTGGAGGGTTATGGGCTGAGTGTGGGTAGGTGGGACTAGGTGAGATTAAGAGTTCGGCACGGACTAGGAGGGCCGAGATGGCCTGTTTCTGTGCTGTGATTGTTATACGGTTATATATGGTTATATTGGACCACTGGAAAATGATGCTAGTGAGGTAGTCATGGGGACAAAGAAATGGCAGATGAACTTAATGGGTATTTTGTATCAGTTTTCACTGTGGAAGACACTAGCAGTGTGCCAGAGGTCTGTGACTGTCAGGGAGCAGGAGTGAGTGCCGTTGCTATGACAAAGGAAAAAGCTGAGGCAAACTCAAAGGTCTTAAAGTGGATGAGTCACCAAGACCAGATGGACTACATCCCAGAGTCCTGAGAGAGGTTGCTGAAGAGATAGTAGATCCATTGGTTATGATCTTTCAAGAATCATTTGAAATCATTTGCAAATCATTACTCATTTGCAAATATCACTCCACTCTTTAAGAAGGGAGGAAACAAAAGAAAGGACATTATAGGCCAGTTTGCCTCACCTCTGTGGGTGGGAAAGTGGTGGAGTCGATTATTAAGGATGAGGTTTCAGAGTACTTGGAGACGGAGACAAATGATAAAATAATTCAAAGTCACATTGTTTATCAATTATTTGGATAATGGAATTGATGGCTTTGTGGCAACGTTTGTGGATGATGTGAAGATAGGTGGAGGGGTAGGTAGTGCTGAGAAAGCAATGTGATTACAGCAGGACTTAGACAAATCGGAAGAATGGGCAAAAAAGTGGCAGATGGTATACAGTGTTGGGAAATGTATGAAATGTTTTTTGATCAAAAGGAAAAATAGTACAGACTACTATCTAAATGGGGAGAAGGTTCAAGCATCAGAGGTGCAGAGGGACTTAAGAGTCTTTGTGCAAGAATCCCAGAAGGTTAACTTACAGGTTGAATCCATGGTAAAGAAGGCAGTCTCCCTTTAATAGACAATAGTCAGGCAACACTTAGAGTTTTGTCAACAGTTTTTGGCCCCATATCTCAGAAAGGAGATAGTCCAGAGGAGGTTCACAAGGTTGATTCCAGGAATGACAGGATTAACATACAGGTATGTGGAACATTTGGCAGGTTTGTACCTGTACTCACCGGAATTTAGAAGAATGCAGGAGGATCTCATTGAAACCTATCAAATGTATCAAATATAGCATATCAAATATTTAAAGTGGAAGTTGATCATTTCCTGATCAGTCAGAACATCAAAGGATATGGTGAGAAGGCAGGTGTTTGGGGTTAAGTAGGATTTGGGATCAACAATGATGGAATGGTAGAGCAGACTCGATGGGCTGAATGGCCTCGTCGTCCTCCTATATCTTATGATCTAAAGGTTTTATTTCGCAGAATGGTCCTCTGGGTTTGCTGTTCATTCCTGGACTCGTCGAGAATGCATCGAGAATGTTCGCTCGCCCAGGGATTGCCAGCATCCTTGAGGTCATTAAAAGAAGATATTGGTGAATTGGAATGGTGAGGGAGGTTTGTCAATTCGTGCAGGCATGCGAGGTGTGTACCCAGCATCAAGGGCTCCTTCACACTCTGCCTGTTTTCAAAAGACTATGGGTGCACAAGTCCATGAACTTTAAAAACATAGAAACATAGAAAACCTACAACACAATACAGGCCTTTTGGCCCTCAATGCTGTGCTGAACATGTATTTACTTTAGTAATTACCTAGGGTTACCCATAGCCCTTTATTTTTCTAAGCTCCATGTACCTATCCAAGAGTCTCTTAAAAGACCCTATCATATCTGCTTCCAGGTTTGTCGCAGGCAGTCCATTCCGTACACTCGCCACTCTGCATAAAAAACATACCGCTGACATCTCCTCTGTACCTACTTCCAAACAGCTTAAAATTGTCCTCTCTTGTGTTAGCCATTTCAGCCCTGGGAGAAAGCTTCTGACTATCCACACGATCAATGCCTCTCATCATTTTATACACCTCTATCAGGTCATCTCTCATCCTCCTTCACTCCAAGAAGGAAAGGCCAAGTACACTCAACCTATTCTCATAAGTCACACTCCCCAATCCAGGCAACATCCTTGTAAATCTCCTCTGCATTCTTTCTATACTTTCCACATCCTTCCTGTAGTGTTGACCAGAACTGAGCACAGTACGCCAAATGGGGTCTGACCAGAGTCCTATATAGCTGTAACGTTATCTCTCAGCTCTTAACCTCAAACCCACAGTTGAGGAAGGACAACGCATATTCCTTCTTAACCACAGAGTCAACCTGCGCAACAGCTTTAAGTGACCTATGGACTCAGACCCCAAGATCCCTCTGATCCTCCACACTGCCAAGAGTCTTAACATTAATACCATATTCTGCCATCATATTTGACCTACCAAAATGAACCACCTCACACTTATCTGGGTTGAACTCCATCTGCCACTTCTCAGCCCATTTTTGCATCCTATCAATGTCCCACTGTAACCTCTGACAGCCCTCTACACTATCCACAACACCCCCAACTTTTGTGTCATCAGAAAATTTACTAACCCATCCCTTCACTTCCTCATCCAGGTCATTTATAAAAATCACGCAGAGTAAGGGTCCCAGAACAGATCCCTGAGGCATTCCACTGGCCCCCTTCCTTCCAGGAGGAAGATCATTATCATGGTAATTGTAAATCGTTTTTCAAAAGGCCTGCAAATTCATTGCTTTGAACAAAATACTACCTGCGGCGGAAATGGCCGAAATTGTCCTGCACCAAGTCTTTAGGATCCATGGTTTTCTGATGGACATTCGTGTCACAATTTTGGAGGGTGTTTTGCAAGCTGAATGGGGCAACAGCAAGCCTTTCCTCTGGGTTTTACCCGCAGCTGAATGGCCAGGTGGAGTGAGTGAACCAAGATATGGAAGGTGCCATAAGGTGCCTGGCCTCTGAAAGATTGGACCAGTAGTTCGATCATTTGATGTGGGCAGAGGTCACCCACAGCACTTTACAACATTTAGCACATGGGATGTTCCCTTTCGAATGCCAGTTTGGATATTCTACACCCCTCTTCCCTGAGCAAGAGGCCAAGGTTGGGGTTCCTGCAGCTGAAGATCTCATTTGATGCTAGAGAGAAAGGAGAAATGGAATATGGCAAGGGAACTTTTATTAACTTCTTCAGAAAGCTGAAGTAGAGGCTAACCCTCCCAGAAGACAGGGACCAGTTTTGCAGCCTAGGCAACAGGTCTGGCTGTTGACTCAGGATTTGCCTCTCCAAGTGGAATCTAGGAAATTAGCACCTAAATTCATTGGACCCTTCAAGATTCTCAGGAATGCAAACCCGGATGCTTACAACTTGCAGCTCCCCAAGACCCTTAAGATCAATGCCATATTCCACATTTTCAATTTAAGCCCTGTGAACACCAGCCTTTTGGCTCCAACACCATCAGCCCCACTGCCACCCAGGCTGTCGATGGGGAGCAGGTCTTTACTGTGAGAAGAATTTTAGATTTGTTTATGGTGTCGGCAGTTCCTCATCACCTGGGAAGGATTCAGATCAGGGGAATGGTGCTGGGTTTCTGAAAGGGACATCTTAGATCAGGCTCTCTTCCATGACTACCATCACCATCTCTCTGAACAGCCACGGCCATCAGGAAGGAAGGGGTCCTGTTAGAACACATACACAACCATGCCAGCTTCCAGGGTTGAGATGCTCTAACTTTCCAGAATATGGATAACTGGCTCAGCCCCTTTAAAGATTCAGGACCGTCCCAATAATTGGCAATCATGTCTTGAGTGTCAAGAATTAAATATTTAAAGAGCAACTGAACTGAGGTCTGGTGCTCAGTTATAAGCCCTTCTAATGATGTTGGCCAGCATTGTCAGTCCTTGATCCAGTGTGATACCGAGTCTTGATCCTAGCTTCAGAACCTCCAGCATTTGGGGGCAAACCATCCTCATAAAAAGGACTCTCATCACATTTACGCACTGATTAATGAAACTCTACTGAACACGTCTGACAAACTCAACCCCATCTAGTTCTATTGCAGTATGGGAGTCCCATGTGGAAAGTCGAAGTTATCTACTACAACAGCCTTGTGTTTCTTGCACTAGTCTGGGAGCTCTTCACAAAGTTGTTCCTCTAAATTCCTTGGACTGCTGGTGGTCTGTAATATGCCTCAGTAAAGTGCTCATACCTTCCTCATTCCTCAGTTCCACCCATAAGCCTCACTAGACAAGTTCTCTAGTCTGTTCTGACAAAGCACTGCTGTAACAATTTCTCTAGCTAGTAACACCACCCACCTGCTTCAGTCTCTCAGCTGTGAGTTTTTGAGACAGTTGGAGCATTTGCCATGAGAAAGCTCAGATGAAGAATTCAGAGATTAGGGTGAAATTCTCAAACAAGGTGTCATAGTGGGTTGATGGAGGGATATGTTCCCGGGGTCTGGTGAGGGTGTCAAGGAGGAGGTTACTGAGGCTGTGCCCAGTCAGTCACCAGCCACAGGGGTGGCTAGGAGATTGGAGAACAACTGTGAATCCTCTGCTGATAAAGGATAGCAAGAATAAGGCAGAGAATTCCAGGATTCAGAGAGGAAATTACTGGAAAATATTCTGAGAGTTGTCTCGGCCCAAAACGTCAACAGCGCTTCTCCCTATTGATGCTGCCTGGTCTGCTGCGTTCCACCAGCATTTTGTGCATGTTGCTTGAATTTCCAGCATCTGCAGATTTTCTCGTGTTTGCGTTTTTAAATTCTGGGGGACACTTGGAATGACAGCCAGCATTAGAGTCAGGAAGAGGGCAGAGACTCACATTACATTTAACAAGTGAATGGATCTCCACCCAAGTGAAAAGTAAACTCACTGCCCTGGGGAGCAACCCCTTCCCTTCAGCAAAACACTTAACCCATCAACGATTCAGGATCCAGTTAATCCTTCATTAAATAATCTGCTTCAGACCAGGCAGTGCACACAGCTGTGCCCGCGTTCGGTGTACACACAGAGAGACTAAACAAGATACCAGGTTCAAATAGACCCCATGTCTGTGACACGTTACCCTCCTGGCACAATGTCACAATTGGTGACAGGGTCACCAGGAACATCTCTGTGACAAGATAGCAAGGCAGGAATCAAAGTTTAAAGTAAATTAATTATCTGGGCAGATGCAAGCAGGCTTTTTCCACTCAACTGGGGGGAGGGGGAACAGGGACAAGAACTAGAGGTTGTGGGTTAAGGATGAAAGGTGAAATGTATAATGGGAACAGAGCAGAGAGTGAGAGAGATCCAGTGTACAGAGCAGAGAGGGGAGATGCCCAGATCACAGACAGAAGAGGCGGAGATCCCCAGATCACAGAGGAGGCAGATGTCTGTCGTACAGAGAGGAGGGGTAGATGTCCAGTGTACAGAGAGGAGAGGGGAGATGTCCAGTGTACAGAGAGGAGGGGTAGATACCCAGTGTACAGAGAGGAGAGGGTAGATGTCCAGTGTACAGAGAGGAGGGGCAGATGTCCAGTGTGCAGAGAGGAGAGGGGTAGATACCCAGTGTACAGAGAGGAGAGGGTAGATACCCAGTGTACAGAGAGGAGAGGGTAGATGTCCAGTGTACAGAGAGGAGGGGCAGATGTCCAGTGTACAGAGAGGAGAGGGGAGATGTCCAGTGTACAGGGGTAGATACCCAGTGTACAGAGAGGAGAGGGTAGATGTCCAGTGTACAGAGAGGAGGGGCAGATGTCCAGTGTGCAGAGAGGAGAGGGGTAGATACCCAGTGTACAGAGAGGAGAGGGTAGATACCCAGTGTACAGAGAGGAGAGGGTAGATGTCCAGTGTACAGAGAGGAGGGGCAGATGTCCAGTGTACAGAGAGGAGAGGGGTAGATACCCAGTGTACAGAGAGGAGAGGGTAGATGTCCAGTGTTCAGAGAGTAGAGGCGGAGATGTCCAGTGCACAGAGATGAGAGGGGAGATGTCCAGTGTACAGAGAGAAGAGGGGAGATGCCCAGTGTACAGAGAGGAAAGGGGGAGATATCCAGTGTACAGAGAAGAGAGGGAATTTTTGTTGACACACTGAATCTCTTCAAACTCCTACTGAAGTATAGTTGCTGACTTGCCTTCTTTATGACTGTATCGATATGTTGGGACCAGGTTAGATCCTCAGAGATCTTGACACCCAGAAACTTGAAGCTGCTCACTCTCTCCATTTCTGATCCATCTATGAGGATTGGTATGTGTTCCTTCATCTTACCCTTCCTGAAATCCACAATCATCTCTTTCGTCTTACTGATGTTGAGCGTCAGATTGTTGCTGTGGCACCATTCCACTAGTTGGCCTATCTCACTCCTGTACACCCTCTCATCACCACCTGAGATTCTACGAGCAATGGTTGTACCATCATCAAATTTATATTATCTGAGCTGTGCCTAGTCACACAGAGTAGAGCAGTGAGCTAAGCACATACCCCACTCAGCTGCACCAGTGTTGATCATCAACAAGCAGGAGATATCACCAATCCACACAGATTGTAGTTTTCCAGTTCGGAAGTCGAAGATCCAATTACAGAGGAAGGTACAGAGGCCCAGGTTGTGTAACTTCTCAATCAGTATTGTGGGAATGATGGTGTTAAATACTCAGGCACAGTCAATGAACAGCATCCTGACATAGGTGTTTGTGTTGTCCACGTGATCTAAAGCCTTGTGGACAGACATTGAGCTTGGGTCTGCCATTGACCTATAGGCACATTGCAATGGGTCCAGGTCCTTGCTGAGGCAGGAGTTCAGTCTTGTCATGACCAAACTCTCAAAGCATTTCATCACTGTCAACGTGAGTGTTACTATCACTCAGTGTTAGTCCTTAACTGCAATAACTGCAATGATTATTACTTTTTTGAAACAAGTGGGAACAACCACCCGTAGCATGAGAGGTTGAAAATATCAGGTACACCAATCTAAAAGAGAGAATTCACCAGACTAACAGAGAGAGATCACCAGTCTAACAGAGAGATCACCAGTCTAACAGAGAGAGAGAGATCACCAGACTAACAGAGAGAGATCACCAGTCTAACAGAGGGATCACCAGTCTAACAGAGAGAGAGCGATCACCAGACTAACAGAGAGAGAGAGAGATCACCAGTCTAACAGAGAGAGATCACCAGTCTAACAGAGAGAGAGATCAGCTGTCAAACAGAGAGAGAGATCACCGGTCTAACAGGGAGAGAGATCACCAGACTAACAGAGAGAGAGATCCCCAGTCTAACAGAGAGAGAGAGAGAGATCACCAGACTAACGGAGAGAGAGAGAGATCACCAGTCTAACAGAGAGAGAGAGATCACCAGTCTAACAGAGAGAGAGAGAGAGATCACCAGTCAAACAGAGAGAGAGAGAGATCACCAGTCTAACAGAGAGAGAGAGAGATCACCAGTCTAACAGAGAGAGAGAGAGAGATCACCAGTCAAACAGAGAGAGAGAGAGATCATCAGACTAACAGAGAGAGATCACCAGTCTAACAGAGAGGGAGAGATCACCAGTCAAACAGAGAGAGATCACCAGACTAACAGAGAGAGAGAGAGATCAACAGTCTAACAGAGAGAGTGGGATCACCAGTTTAACAGAGAGAGAATCACCAGACTAACGGAGAGAGAGAGATCACCTGACTAACAGAGAGAGAGAGATCACCAGTCTAACAGAGAGAGAGAGAGATCACCAGTCTAACAGAGAGAGAGATCCCCAGTCTAACAGAGAGAGAGAGAGAGATCACCAGTCAAACAGAGAGAGATCACCAGACTAACAGAGAGAGAGAGAGATCAACAGTCTAACAGAGAGAGTGGGATCACCAGTTTAACAGAGAGAGAATCACCAGACTAACGGAGAGAGAGAGATCACCTGACTAACAGAGAGAGAGAGATCACCAGTCTAACAGAGAGAGAGAGAGATCACCAGTCTAACAGAGAGAGAGATCCCCAGTCTAACAGAGAGAGAGAGAGATCACCAGTCAAACAGAGAGAGATCACCAGACTAACAGAGAGAGAGAGAGATCAACAGTCTAACAGAGAGAGTGGGATCACCAGTTTAACAGAGAGAGAATCACCAGACTAACGGAGAGAGAGAGATAGAGATCACCAGTCAAACAGAGAGAGAGAGAGAGAGAGAGATCACCGGTCTAACAGAGAGAGAGAATCCCAGTCTAACAGAGAGAGAGAGAGATCACCAGTCTAACAGAGAGAGAGAGAGATCACCAGACTAACAGAGAGGGAGAGAGATCACCAGTCTAACAGAGAGAGAGAGAGAGAGAGAGAGATCACCAGACTAATGGAGAGAGAGACAGATCCCCAGTCTAACAGAGAGAGAGAGAGAGAGAGAGAGATCACCAGACTAACGGAGAGAGAGATCACCAGTCTAACAGAGAGAGAGAGAAATCACCAGTCTAACAGAGAGAGAGAGAGATCAACAGTCTAACAGAGAGAGTGGGATCACCAGTTTAACAGAGAGAGAATCACCAGACTAACGGAGAGAGAGAGATCACCTGACTAACAGAGAGAGAGAGATCACCAGTCTAACAGAGAGAGAGATCCCCAGTCTAACAGAGAGAGAGAGAGATCACCAGTCAAACAGAGAGAGATCACCAGACTAACAGAGAGAGAGAGAGATCAACAGTCTAACAGAGAGAGTGGGATCACCAGTTTAACAGAGAGAGAATCACCAGACTAACGGAGAGAGAGAGATCACCTGACTAACAGAGAGAGAGAGATCACCAGTCTAACAGAGAGAGAGATCCCCAGTCTAACAGAGAGAGAGAGAGATCACCAGTCAAACAGAGAGAGATCACCAGACTAACAGAGAGAGAGAGAGATCAACAGTCTAACAGAGAGAGTGGGATCACCAGTTTAACAGAGAGAGAATCACCAGACTAACGGAGAGAGAGATCACCAGTCTAACAGAGAGAGAGATCACCAGTCTAACAGAGAGAGAGATCCCCAGTCTAACAGAGAGAGAGAGAGATCACGTCTAACAGAGAGAGAGAGAGAGAGAGAGATCACCAGACTAATGGAGAGAGAGACAGATCCCCAGTCTAACAGAGAGAGAGAGAGAGAGAGAGAGATCACCAGACTAACAGAGAGAGAGAGAAATCACCAGTCTAACAGAGAGAGAGAGAGATCACCAGTCTAACAGAGAGAGAGAGATCACCAGACTAACAGAGAGAGAGAGAGATCCCCAGTCTAACAGAGAGAGAGAGAGATCACCATACTAACGGAGAGAGATCACCAGTCTAACAGAGATAGTGGGATCACCAGTCTAACAGAGAGGGAGAGATCACCAGACTAACAGAGAGAGAGAGATCACCGGTCTAACAGAGAGAGAGAGATCCCCAGTCTAACAGAGAGGGAGAGATCACCAGACTAACAGAGAGAGAGAGATCACCGGTCTAACAGAGAGAGATCCCCAGTCTAACAGAGAGAGAGAGATCCCCAGTCTAACAGAGAGAGAGAGATCACCAGTCTAACAGAGAGGGAGAGATCACCAGACTAACAGAGAGAGAGAGATCACCGGTCTAACAGAGAGAGATCCCCAGTCTAACAGAGAGAGAGAGATCCCCAGTCTAACAGAGAGAGAGAGATCACCAGTCTAACAGAGAGAGATCACCAGTCTAACAGAGAGAGATCAACAGTCTAACAGAGAGAGTGGGATCACCAGTTTAACACAGAGAGAATCACCAGACTAACAGAGAGAGAGAGATAGAGATCACCAGACTAACAGAGAGAGAGATCACCAGTCTAACAGAGAGAGAGAGAGATCACCAGTCTAACAGAGAGAGAGAGAGATCACCAGACTAACAGAGAGGGAGAGAGATCACCAGTCTAACAGAGAGAGATCACCAGTCTAACAGAGAGAGAGATCAGCTGTCAAACAGAGAGAGAGATCACCGGTCTAACAGGGAGAGAGATCACCAGACTAACAGAGAGAGATCAGCTGTCAAACAGAGAGAGAGAGATCACCGGTCTAACAGAGAGAGAGAGATCACCAGACTAACAGAGAGAGAGATCCCCAGTCTAACAGAGAGAGAGAGAGATCACCAGTCTAACAGAGAGAGAGAGAGAGAGAGAGAGATCACCAGACTAATGGAGAGAGAGATCCCCAGTCTAACAGAGAGAGAGATCCCCAGTCTAACAGAGAGAGAGAGAGATCACCAGTCTAACAGAGAGAGAGAGAGAGAGAGAGATCACCAGTCTAACAGAGAGAGAGAGAGATCACCAGACTAACAGAGAGGGAGAGAGATCACCAGTCTAACAGAGAGAGATCACCAGTCTAACAGAGAGAGTGATCAGCTGTCAAACAGAGAGAGAGATCACCGGTCTAACAGGGAGAGAGAGAGATCACCAGTCTAACAGAGAGAGAGAGATCAACAGACTAACGGAGAGAGAGATCACCAGTCTAACAGAGAGAGAGAGAGATCACCAGACGAACAGAGAGAGAGAGAGATCACCAGACTAACAGAGAGAGATCACCAGTCTAACAGAGATAGTGGGATCACCAGTCTAACAGAGAGGGAGAGATCACCAGTCAAACAGAGAGAGAGAGAGATCACCAGTCAAACAGAGAGAGATCACCAGTCTAACAGAGAGAGATCACCAGTCTAACAGAGAGAGATCAACAGTCTAACAGAGAGAGTGGGATCACCAGTTTAACAGAGAGAGAATCACCAGACTAACAGAGAGAGAGAGATAGAGATCACCAGACTAACGGAGAGAGAGATCACCAGTCTAACAGAGAGAGAGAGAGATCACCAGTCTAACAGAGAGAGAGAGAGATCACCAGACTAACAGAGAGGGAGAGAGATCACCAGTCTAACAGAGAGAGATCACCAGTCTAACAGAGAGAGAGAGATCACCAGTCTAACAGAGAGAGAGATCACCGGTCTAACAGGGAGAGAGATCACCAGACTAACAGAGAGAGATCAGCTGTCAAACAGAGAGAGAGATCACCGGTCTAACAGAGAGAGAGAGATCACCAGACTAACAGAGAGGGAGAGAGATCACCAGTCTAACAGAGAGAGATCACCAGTCTAACAGAGAGAGAGATCAGCTGTCAAACAGAGAGAGAGATCACCGGTCTAACAGGGAGAGAGATCACCAGACTAACAGAGAGAGAGATCCCCAGTCTAACAGAGAGAGAGAGAGAGATCACCAGACTAACGGAGAGAGAGAGAGATCACCAGTCTAACAGAGAGAGAGAGATCACCAGTCTAACAGAGAGAGAGAGAGAGATCACCAGTCAAACAGAGAGAGAGAGAGATCACCAGTCTAACAGAGAGAGATCACCAGTCTAACAGAGAGAGATCAACAGTCTAACAGAGAGAGTGGGATCACCAGTTTAACACAGAGAGAATCACCAGACTAACAGAGAGAGAGAGATAGAGATCACCAGACTAACAGAGAGAGAGATCACCAGTCTAACAGAGAGAGAGAGAGATCACCAGTCTAACAGAGAGAGAGAGAGATCACCAGACTAACAGAGAGGGAGAGAGATCACCAGTCTAACAGAGAGAGATCACCAGTCTAACAGAGAGAGAGATCAGCTGTCAAACAGAGAGAGAGATCACCGGTCTAACAGGGAGAGAGATCACCAGACTAACAGAGAGAGATCAGCTGTCAAACAGAGAGAGAGAGATCACCGGTCTAACAGAGAGAGAGAGATCACCAGACTAACAGAGAGAGAGATCCCCAGTCTAACAGAGAGAGAGAGAGATCACCAGTCTAACAGAGAGAGAGAGAGAGAGAGAGATCACCAGGCTAATGGAGAGAGAGATCCCCAGTCTAACAGAGAGAGAGATCCCCAGTCTAACAGAGAGAGAGAGAGATCACCAGTCTAACAGAGAGAGAGAGAGAGAGAGAGATCACCAGTCTAACAGAGAGAGAGAGAGATCACCAGTCTAACAGAGAGAGAGAGAGATCACCAGACTAACAGAGAGGGAGAGAGATCACCAGTCTAACAGAGAGAGATCACCAGTCTAACAGAGAGAGTGATCAGCTGTCAAACAGAGAGAGAGATCACCGGTCTAACAGGGAGAGAGAGAGATCACCAGTCTAACAGAGAGAGAGAGATCAACAGACTAACGGAGAGAGAGATCACCAGTCTAACAGAGAGAGAGAGAGATCACCAGACGAACAGAGAGGGAGAGATCACCAGTCAAACAGAGAGAGAGAGAGATCACCAGTCAAACAGAGAGAGATCACCAGTCTAACAGAGAGAGATCACCAGTCTAACAGAGAGAGATCAACAGTCTAACAGAGAGAGTGGGATCACCAGTTTAACAGAGAGAGAATCACCAGACTAACAGAGAGAGAGAGATAGAGATCACCAGACTAACAGAGAGAGAGATCACCAGTCTAACAGAGAGAGAGAGAGATCACCAGTCTAACAGAGAGAGAGAGAGATCACCAGTCTAACAGAGAGAGATCACCAGTCTAACAGAGAGAGTGATCAGCTGTCAAACAGAGAGAGAGATCACCGGTCTAACAGGGAGAGAGATCACCAGACTAACAGAGAGAGATCAGCTGTCAAACAGAGAGAGAGATCACCGGTCTAACAGAGAGAGAGAGATCACCAGACTAACAGAGAGAGAGATCCCCAGTCTAACAGAGAGAGAGAGAGATCACCAGACTAATGGAGAGAGAGATCCCCAGTCTAACAGAGAGAGAGAGAGATCACCAGTCTAACAGAGAGAGAGAGATCAACAGACTAACGGAGAGAGAGATCACCAGTCTAACAGAGAGAGAGAGATCAACAGACTAACGGAGAGAGAGATCACCAGTCTAACAGAGAGAGAGAGAGATCACCAGACTAACAGAGAGAGAGAGATCACCAGTCTAACAGAGAGAGAGAGATCACCAGTCAAACAGAGAGGGAGAGATCAACAGACTAACGGAGAGAGAGATCACCAGTCTAACAGAGAGAGAGAGATCAACAGACTAACGGAGAGAGAGATCACCAGTCTAACAGAGAGAGAGAGAGATCACCAGACTAACAGAGAGAGAGAGATCAACAGACTAACGGAGAGAGAGATCACCAGTCTAACAGAGAGAGAGAGAGATCACCAGACTAACAGAGAGAGAGAGATCACCAGTCTAACAGAGAGAGAGAGATCACCAGTCAAACAGAGAGAGATCACCAGTCTAACAGAGAGAGATCACCAGTCTAACAGAGAGAGATCAACAGTCTAACAGAGAGAGTGGGATCACCAGTTTAACAGAGAGAGAATCACCAGACTAACAGAGAGAGAGAGATAGAGATCACCAGACTAACGGAGAGAGAGATCACCAGTCTAACAGAGAGAGAGAGAGATCACCAGTCTAACAGAGAGAGAGAGAGATCACCAGACTAACAGAGAGGGAGAGAGATCACCAGTCTAACAGAGAGAGATCACCAGTCTAACAGAGAGAGAGAGATCACCAGTCTAACAGAGAGAGAGATCACCGGTCTAACAGGGAGAGAGATCACCAGACTAACAGAGAGAGATCAGCTGTCAAACAGAGAGAGAGATCACCGGTCTAACAGAGAGAGAGAGATCACCAGACTAACAGAGAGAGAGATCCCCAGTCTAACAGAGAGAGAGAGAGATCACCAGACTAATGGAGAGAGAGATCCCCAGTCTAACAGAGAGAGAGAGAGATCACCAGTCTAACAGAGAGAGAGAGATCAACAGACTAACGGAGAGAGAGATCACCAGTCTAACAGAGAGAGAGAGATCAACAGACTAACGGAGAGAGAGATCACCAGTCTAACAGAGAGAGAGAGAGATCACCAGACTAACAGAGAGAGAGAGATCAACAGACTAACGGAGAGAGAGATCACCAGTCTAACAGAGAGAGAGAGAGATCACCAGACTAACAGAGAGAGATCACCAGTCTAACAGAGAGGGAGAGATCACCAGTCAAGCAGAGAGAGATCACCAGTCTAACAGAGAGAGATCACCAGTCTAACAGAGAGAGATCAACAGTCTAACAGAGAGAGATCACCAGTCTAACAGAGAGAGATCAACAGTCTAACAGAGAGAGTGGGATCACCAGTTTAACAGAGAGAGAATCACCAGACTAATAGAGAGAGAGAGATAGAGATCACCAGACTAACGGAGAGAGAGATCACCAGTCTAACAGAGAGAGAGAGAGATCACCAGACTAACAGAGAGGGAGAGAGATCACCAGTCTAACAGAGAGAGATCACCAGTCTAACAGAGAGAGAGATCAGCTGTCAAACAGAGAGAGAGATCACCGGTCTAACAGGGAGAGAGATCACCAGACTAACAGAGAGAGAGATCCCCAGTCTAACAGAGAGAGAGAGAGAGATCACCAGACTAACGGAGAGAGAGAGAGATCACCAGTCTAACAGAGAGAGAGAGATCACCAGTCTAACAGAGAGAGAGAGAGAGATCACCAGTCAAACAGAGAGAGAGAGAGATCACCAGTCTAACAGAGAGAGATCACCAGTCTAACAGAGAGAGATCAACAGTCTAACAGAGAGAGTGGGATCACCAGTTTAACACAGAGAGAATCACCAGACTAACAGAGAGAGAGAGATAGAGATCACCAGACTAACAGAGAGAGAGATCACCAGTCTAACAGAGAGAGAGAGAGATCACCAGTCTAACAGAGAGAGAGAGAGATCACCAGACTAACAGAGAGGGAGAGAGATCACCAGTCTAACAGAGAGAGATCACCAGTCTAACAGAGAGAGAGATCAGCTGTCAAACAGAGAGAGAGATCACCGGTCTAACAGGGAGAGAGATCACCAGACTAACAGAGAGAGATCAGCTGTCAAACAGAGAGAGAGAGATCACCGGTCTAACAGAGAGAGAGAGATCACCAGACTAGCAGAGAGAGAGATCCCCAGTCTAACAGAGAGAGAGAGAGATCACCAGTCTAACAGAGAGAGAGAGAGAGAGAGAGATCACCAGGCTAATGGAGAGAGAGATCCCCAGTCTAACAGAGAGAGAGAGATCACCAGACTAACAGAGAGAGAGATCCCCAGTCTAACAGAGAGAGAGAGAGATCACCAGTCTAACAGAGAGAGAGAGAGAGAGAGAGATCACCAGTCTAACAGAGAGAGAGAGAGATCACCAGTCTAACAGAGAGAGAGAGAGATCACCAGACTAACAGAGAGGGAGAGAGATCACCAGTCTAACAGAGAGAGATCACCAGTCTAACAGAGAGAGTGATCAGCTGTCAAACAGAGAGAGAGATCACCGGTCTAACAGGGAGAGAGAGAGATCACCAGTCTAACAGAGAGAGAGAGATCAACAGACTAACGGAGAGAGAGATCACCAGTCTAACAGAGAGAGAGAGAGATCACCAGACGAACAGAGAGAGAGAGAGATCACCAGACTAACAGAGAGAGATCACCAGTCTAACAGAGATAGTGGGATCACCTGTCTAACAGAGAGGGAGAGATCACCAGTCAAACAGAGAGAGAGAGAGATCACCAGTCAAACAGAGAGAGATCACCAGTCTAACAGAGAGAGATCACCAGTCTAACAGAGAGAGATCAACAGTCTAACAGAGAGAGTGGGATCACCAGTTTAACAGAGAGAGAATCACCAGACTAACAGAGAGAGAGAGATAGAGATCACCAGACTAACGGAGAGAGAGATCACCAGTCTAACAGAGAGAGAGAGAGATCACCAGTCTAACAGAGAGAGAGAGAGATCACCAGTCTAACAGAGAGAGATCACCAGTCTAACAGAGAGAGTGATCAGCTGTCAAACAGAGAGAGAGATCACCGGTCTAACAGGGAGAGAGATCACCAGACTAACAGAGAGAGATCAGCTGTCAAACAGAGAGAGAGATCACCGGTCTAACAGAGAGAGAGAGATCACCAGACTAACAGAGAGAGAGATCCCCAGTCTAACAGAGAGAGAGAGAGATCACCAGACTAATGGAGAGAGAGATCCCCAGTCTAACAGAGAGAGAGAGAGATCACCAGTCTAACAGAGAGAGAGAGATCAACAGACTAACGGAGAGAGAGATCACCAGTCTAACAGAGAGAGAGAGATCAACAGACTAACGGAGAGAGAGATCACCAGTCTAACAGAGAGAGAGAGAGATCACCAGACTAACAGAGAGAGAGAGATCAACAGACTAACGGAGAGAGAGATCACCAGTCTAACAGAGAGAGAGAGAGATCACCAGACTAACAGAGAGAGAGAGATCACCAGTCTAACAGAGAGAGAGAGATCACCAGTCAAACAGAGAGGGAGAGATCACCAGTCAAACAGAGAGAGATCACCAGTCTAACAGAGAGAGATCACCAGTCTAACAGAGAGAGATCAACAGTCTAACAGAGAGAGTGGGATCACCAGTTTAACAGAGAGAGAATCACCAGACTAACAGAGAGAGAGAGATAGAGATCACCAGACTAACGGAGAGAGAGATCACCAGTCTAACAGAGAGAGAGAGAGATCACCAGACTAACAGAGAGGGAGAGAGATCACCAGTCTAACAGAGAGAGATCACCAGTCTAACAGAGAGAGAGATCAGCTGTCAAACAGAGAGAGAGATCACCAGTCAAACAGAGAGAGAGAGAGATCACCAGACTAACGGAGAGAGAGAGAGATCACCAGTCTAACAGAGAGAGAGAGAGAGAGAGAGAGATCACCAGACTAACGGAGAGAGAGAGATCAGCTGTCAAACAGAGAGAGAGATCACCGGTCTAACAGAGAGAGAGAGATCACCAGACTAACAGAGAGAGAGAGAGATCCCCAGTCTAACAGAGAGAGAGAGAGATCATCAGTCTAACAGAGAGAGAGAGGGAGAGATCACCAGACTAACGGAGAGAGAGATCCCCAGTCTAACAGACAGAGAGAGAGATCACCAGTCTAACAGAGAGAGAGAGAGAGATCACCAGACTAACGGAGAGAGAGAGATCACCAGTCTATCAGAGAGAGAGAGAGATCACCAGACTAATGGAGAGAGAGATCCCCAGTCTAACGGAGAGAGAGAGAGATCACCAGTCTAACAGAGAGAGATCACCAGTCTAACAGAGAGAGAGAGATCACCAGTCAAACAGAGAGATAGAGAATCTCCAGTCTAACAGAGAGAGAGAGAGATCACCAGACTAACAGAGAGAGAGAGATCACCAGTCTAACAGAGTGAGAGATCACCAGTCAAACAGAGAGAGAGAGAGATCACCAGTCTAACAGAGAGAGAGAGAGAGAGAGAGAGATCACCAGTCTAACGGAGAGAGAGAGATCACCAGTCAAACAGAGAGAGAGATCCCCAGTCTAACAGAGAGAGAGATCCCCAGTCTAACAGAGAGATCACCAGTCAAACAGAGAGAGAGAGAGATCACCAGACTAACGAAGAGAGAGAGAGATCACCAGTCTATCAGAGAGAGAGAGAGATCACCAGACTAACAGAGAGAGATCACCAGTTAAACAGAGAGAGAGAGAGAGATCACCAGTCTAACAGAGAGAGATCACCAGTTAAACAGAGAGAGAGAGAGAGATCACCAGTCTAACAGAGAGAGATCCCCAGTCTAACAGAGAGAGAGAGAGAGATCACCAGACTAACAGAGAGAGAGATCACCAGTCTAACAGAGAGAGAGAGAGAGAGAGAGAGAGAGATCACCAGTCTAACGGAGAGAGAGAGATCACCAGTCAAACAGAGAGAGAGATCCCCAGTCTAACAGAGAGAGAGATCCCCAGTCTAACAGAGAGATCACCAGTCAAACAGAGAGAGAGAGAGATCACCAGACTAACGAAGAGAGAGAGAGATCACCAGTCTATCAGAGAGAGAGAGAGATCACCAGACTAACAGAGAGAGATCACCAGTTAAACAGAGAGAGAGAGAGAGATCACCAGTCTAACAGAGAGAGATCACCAGTTAAACAGAGAGAGAGAGAGAGATCACCAGTCTAACAGAGAGAGATCCCCAGTCTAACAGAGAGAGAGAGAGAGATCCCCAGTCTAACAGAGAGAGAGAGAGGGATCACCAGTCTAACAGAGAGAGTGAGAGATCACCAGACTAACGGAGCGAGAGATCACCAGTCTAACAGAGGGTTCACCAGTCTAACAGAGAGAGAGGGATCCCCAGTCTAACAGAGAGAGGGATCACCAGACTAACAGAGAGAGAGAGAGATCACCAGTCTAACAGAGAGAGAGAGAGATCACCAGTCTAACAGAGAGAGGGATCCCCAGTCTAACAGAGAGAGGGATCACCAGTTAAACAGAGAGCGAGATCACCAGACTAACAGAGAGAGAGGGATCCCCAGTCTAACAGAGAGTGGGATCACCAGTCTAACAGAGGGAGAGAGATCACCAGTCTAACAGAGAGAGAGATCCCCAGTCTAACAGAGGGAGAGATCCCCAGTCTAACAGAGAGAGAGAGATCACCAGTCTAACAGAGAGAGAGATCACCAGTCTAACAGAGGGAGATCACCAGTTAAACAGAGAGAGAGATCACCAGTCTAACAGAGAGAGAGGGATCCCCAGTCTAACAGAGAGAGAGAGAGATCACCAGTCTAACAGAGAGAGAGAGAGAGAGAGAGAGATCACCAGTCTAACAGAGAGAGAGAGAGATCACCAGACTAACAGAGAGAGAGAGAGATCACCAGTCTAACAGTGAGAGATCACCAGACTAACAGAGAGAGAGAGAGATCACCAGTCTAACAGAGAGAGAGAGAGAGAGAGAGAGAGATCACCAGTCTAACAGAGAGAGAGAGAGATCACCAGACTAACAGAGAGAGAGAGAGATCACCAGTCTAACAGAGAGAGAGATCACCAGACTAACAGAGAGAGAGAGAGATCACCAGTCTAACAGAGAGAGAGAGATCACCAGACTAACAGAGAGAGAGAGAGATCACCAGTCTAACAGAGAGAGAGAGAGATCACCAGTCTAACAGAGAGAGAGATCACCAGACTAACAGAGAGAGAGAGAGATCACCAGTCTAACAGAGAGAGAGAGAGATCACCAGACTAACAGAGAGAGAGAGAGATCACCAGTCTAACAGAGAGAGATCACCAGTCTAACAGAGAGAGAGAGATCACCAGACTAACAGAGAGAGAGAGAGATCACCAGTCTAACAGAGAGAGAGAGAGATCACCAGACTAACAGAGAGAGAGATCACCAGTCTAACAGAGAGAGGGATCACCAGTCTAACAGAGAGAGAGATCACCAGTCTAACAGAGAGAGATCACCAGACTAACAGAGAGAGAGAGAGATCACCAGTCTAACAGAGAGAGAGAGATCACCAGACTAACAGAGAGAGAGAGAGATCACCAGTCTAACAGAGAGAGAGAGATCACCAGTCTAACAGAGAGAGAGATCCCCAGTCTAACAGAGAGAGAGAGAGAGATCACCAGACTAACGGAGAGAGAGAGAGATCACCAGTCTAACAGAGAGAGAGAGATCACCAGTCTAACAGAGAGATAGAGATCACCAGACTAACAGAGAGAGAGGGATCACCAGTCTAACAGAGAGAGAGATCACCAGTCTATCAGAGAGCGTGGTCTCCACCTTCACAGAGAGAATCACCAGTCTAACAGAGGCACAGATCACTAGTCTGGTCGAGAGAGGTATCCAGTCTAACAGAGTCACATACCAGTCTTATAGAGCGAGAGATCTAACAACAAGGGAGTTCGCCAGACTACTAACAGAGTGAGAGATAGCCAGGGTAGCAGAGAAAGAGAGGGATTATCTCCAAGTTCCCTAATCCTCATCCTTTAATAATCAACTCCAGCATTTTCCCAACACCAAGGTGAGACTAACTGGGTTTTAGTTTCTTTTCTTCTGCCTCTCTCCTTTCTTGAAGAATGGAGTGGCATTTGCAATTTGCCAATCTTCTGAATTTGATTTTGAATATGAATTGACTTTATATCTTTCATCTTTCAGGTTAATAAGAAGTAAAAATCTTTGCATCACATCTCCATCTAAATGTACAATGTGCAATCATAGTAACGTGTAGTTATTTATGATAAACAGAACAGTGAAATAGAAATACACTCAAATCAGCGTGAGTTCATCAGTCTGATGGCCTGGTGGGAGAAGCTGTCCCAGAGCCTGTTAGTGCTGGCTTTTATGCTGCAGTACCGTTTCCCAGATGGTAGCAGCTAGAACAGTTTGTGGTTGGGCTGACTCGGGTCCCCAATTATCCTTCAAGTGCATTTAACCCACCTGTCTTTGTAAATGTCCTGAATCATGGGAAGTTCACAACTACAGATGTGCTGGGCTGTCCGTACCACTCTTTGCAGAGTCCTGCGATTGAGGGAGGTACAGTTCCCATACCAGGCAATGATGCAGCCAGTCAGGATGCTCTCAATTGTGCCCCTGTAGAAAGTGCTTAGAATTTGGGGTCCCATCCCAAACTTCCTCAACTGTCTGAGGTGAAAGAGGTGTTATTGTGCCGTTTTCGCCACTCAGCTGGTGTGTACAGATCTCGTGAGGTCCTCAGTGATGTGGATGCTGAGGAACTTAAAGCTGTTCACCCTCTCAACCCCAGATCCATTGATGTCAATAGGGGTTAGTCCATCTCCACTCCTCCTGTAATCCACAACCAGCTCCTTTGTTTTTGTGACATTGAGGGCAAGGTTGTTTTCTTGAAACCACTGTGTCAGAGAGATGACTTCTTCTCTGTAGGCCACCTTGTAATTGTTTGAGATTAGGCCAATCAATGTAGTGTTGTCGCAACATTTAATTAGCAGATTGGAGTTGTGGGTGGCGACACAGTCATGGTTATACAAGGAGTAAAGGAGGGGACTCAGAGGGGCTCCTGTTGAGAGTCAGAGGGGTGGAGGTGAAGGAGCCCACTCTTACCACCTGCCGGCGATCTAATAGGAGTCCAGGATCCAGCTGCACAAGGCAGGGTGAAGGCCGAGGTCTCTGAGCTTCCTGTCAAGCCTGGATGGAATTATGGTGTTGATTACTAAGCCATCGTCCAAAAACAGCATTCTCACATAAGCATTCATCTCCTCCAGAAGTGTAAGGACGGTGCGTAGAGCAGTGGCTATTGTGTCATCTGTCGATCAGTTGTGTCAGTAGGTGAATTGTAGGAGATCCAGTTTGGGTGGTAGCAAGCTGCAGTCGTAATCCTTGACCAGTCTGTCAAAGCATTTCCTTATTTTTGAGGTGAGTGTGATAGGTATGTTACCTTGGTCTCTTTTGGTATAGGAGCAATGGTTGACAATTTGAAGCAGCAGGGCACTCTACACTAGGAGAGGAAGAGATTAAAAGTGTCAGTAAACCCACCTGTCAGATGTGCCGTGCACATCCTGAGTACCCGCCCTGTGAAGCCGCCTGGTCACGCAGCCTTGTCCACTCGTTGGAAACATCTGTGTACCTCAGCCTCAGAGATGACCAGATTGCAGTTGTAGTGGTTACCATGATCTTAGCATCATCAATGGGGATGAGAGAGGTTCGGGAGGACTGGAGAGTTGCAGATGCGGTTCCCTTATTCAAGAAAGGGAGTAGAGACAGCCCAGGAAATTATAGTGAGTCTTACAGTGAGTCTTTCTTCGGTGGTTGGTAAATTGATGGAGAAGATCCTGAGAGGCAGGATTTATGAACATTTGGAGGGACATAATATGATTAGGAATAGTCAGCATGGCTTTGTCAAAGGCAGGTCGTGCCTTACGAGCCTAATTGAATTTTTTGAGGATGTGACTAAATGTGTTGATGAAGGTAGAGCAATAGATGTAGTGTATATGGATTTCAGAAAAGCATTTGATACAGTACCCCATGCAAGTCTTATTGAGAAAGTAAGGAGGCATGGGATCCAAGGGGACATTGCTTTGTGGATCCAGAACTGGCTTGCCCACAGAAGGCAAAGAGTGGTTGTAGACGGGTCATTTTCTGCGTGGAGGTCGGTAACCAGTGGAGTGCCTCAGGGATCTGTCCGGGGACCCCTTCTTTTCGTGATTTTTATAAATAACTTGGGTGAGGAAGTTGAGCGGTGGGTTAGTAAGTTTGCTGATGACGCAAAAGTTGAGGGTGTTGTGAATAGTGTGGAGGGCTGTCAGAGGTTACAGCGAGACATCGATAGGATGCAGAAATGGGCTGAGAAGTGGCAGATGGAGTTCAACCCAGATAAGTGTGAAGTGGCTCATTTTGGTAGGTCAAATATGATGACAGAATATAGTATTAATGGTAAGACTCTTGGCAGTGTGGAGGATCAGAGGGACCTTGGGGTCCGAGTCCATAGGACACTCAAAGCTGCTGCGCAAGTTGACTCTGTGGTTAAGAAGGAGTACGGTCTATTGGCCTCCATCAATTGTGGAATTGACTTAAGGAGCCAAGAGGTAATGTTACAAATATATAGGACCCTGGTCAGACCCCACTTGGAATATTGCTTTCAGTTCTGGTCACCTCACTACAGGAAGGATGTGGAAGCCATAGAAAGGGTGCAGAGGAGATTTACAAGGATGTTGCCTGGATTGGGGAGCATGCCTTATGAGAACAAGTTGAGTGAACTTGGCCTTTTCTCCTTGGAGCAACGGAGGATGAAAGGTGACCTGATAGAGGTGTGTAAGATGATAAGAGGCCTTGATCATGTGGATAGTCAGAGGCTGAAATGGCTAACACGAGAGGGCAGAGTTTTAAGGTGCTTGGAAGTAGGTATAGAGGAGATGTCAGAGAGTGGAATGATGGCTGCTGCCAACGATAGTGGAGGTGGATACAATAGGGTCTTTTAAGAGACTCATAGATGGGTATATGGAGCTTGGAAAAATAGAGGGCTATGGGTAACCCTAGGTAATATTTCAGGGAAGGACATGTTCAGCACAGAGATTGATATGTTCTTGATTAGACATGGCATAAAAGTTACAGGGAGAAGGTGGAAAAGTGAAGAAAGGATCAGCTATGATTGAATGGCGGAGCAGACAAGATGGGTAAGGTGGCCTCATTCTGCCCCTATGTCATTGCACCTGAACTGGAGGGGGACTAATATCCTGGGGGGAAGGTTTATTAATCCTGCATGGTGGGGTTTAAACTAGAGTTGCAGGGGGTGGGAACCAGAGTGCCAGAACATTTAGTGGAGAGATTGTAGAGGCAGATGTTCGTAAGACCTCAGACAAAGTTAGGAATCAAAAGGTTTCCACATCCTTCCTCTAGTGAGGTGACCAGAACTGTACACAGTGCAGTCTGACCAGAGCTGTAACATAACCTCTCTGCTCTTGAACCTAAAGGTTAGCCTCCAGCTTGAGTCGGTAGTGAAGAAGACGAATGCAATGTTGTCATTCATTTCTAGAGGTACAGAATATAAGAGCAGGGGTGTGATGTTGAGGCTCTATAAGGCACTCGTGAGACCACACTGGGAGTACTGTGTGCAGTTTTAAGCTCTTTATTTTAGAAAGGATAAACTGACATTGCAGAGGGTTCAGAGAAGATTCACAAGGATGATTCTAGGAATAAAAGGGTTATCGTATGAAGAATGTCCGGCAGTTTTTGGGCTGTATTCCCTGGAGTTCAGGAGAATGAGGGGGGGATCTCATAGAAATATTCCAAATATTGAAATGCCTGAACAGATTAGATTTTGTTGCAAGGGGGCGCTGGGGAATGAACCCAAATGCAGGACATAGATACTGAAGTAAGATAAACAGGACTATCTTTATTGAGAATAACCAGGGAGGCCAAGAGGTGAGGACAATATGTCAATCTGGACATAAATGTAGAAGCACAAACCAGAAAACCTGAACTAGGACTTGGGACTTAGACTCAGGCTTGACTTAGCTGGACTTGAAACTCTGACTCAGACACGGAGCCGCAACTCCTGACTCGGACACGGAGCTGGAACTCTTCTTACTGCAAACCGCCAGCGATTCTCAGCTGGCCACGAAAGCATCAGAATTTGTACCTTACTCGGAGCAGCGGCAAACAGCCGGCAACTCTGCTGGGCACGAAAACGACTAAATTGGCTAAACAGCCACAGGCACAGAAGCAACCTAGAGTCCATGATACTCTGATAATGGTCCAGGCTTCCTGCACTGGCTGAGATCACGTGTTTCTAGTAACTGGTTTCGGATGCCGAGCTTCTTGGTGTGGGTTTCTGACAGGATGGTCCTGCGAAGGAATAGCTGGACCCCAGAGCTATTTATGTTGCAAGCTCGAAATGAGAATCAGGTGCCTCAATCAAGGTACCCAATGGAACACGGGGAAAAAGAAACAACCAGATTGCAGAGTCCATGGACCGGACTGTGAACTGGAATGCGGAGTCCACGGACCAGATCATGACAGATATAGCAAAGTTATTTCCCATGGTAGGGGAGACTAGGACATAGGGCACAACTTCAGGATTGAAGGAAATCCACTTACGACTGAGATGCAGAGAAATTACTTTAGTCAGAGGGTAAATCTGTGGAATTTGTTCTCACAAGTGGCTGTAGAGGCCAGTCAACAGGTGCATTTAAGGCAGAGATAGGTTGTTGATTAGCCAGGGCATCAAAGGGTATGGGGAGAAGGCAGGGGAGTGTGGACAGCTGGAAGAATTGGATCAGCCCTTGATTGAATAGTGGAGCCGACTACTGCCCACAATACTCAAGGTGAGGCCTCACCAGTGCCTTATAATCCAAGATAATGCCATATTATTAGTAGCTTGTTGCAGTAGCTCCTGTGTTTTTACTGTTTTTACCATTTTTCATATTACTTTTATGTTTTCTTGTTTGTCATTCTGTGTCATTGTGTGCCTGGACACTTGTGATGGCTACCTTGTGTTTGGAGCAAAGGTTGTGTTTCAGCCAGAGAGCAGCTGATCAAGTTATGCCTGGAGTGTGGCCTGAGATCGCGCGGGAGACAACACCGACCCTGCAGGGCCAGAGCAAATGTTACTGCTAGGAGGAGGAAACAGAAACCTCCTATTCCCATGATCATTATGAGGTCCTTGGGAAATACGATGGATGAGCTTGGTGCCCAGAGGGAATACAGGGAGTGCAGTGTTTTGTGCTTAACTGAGACCCGGCTACACATGCATTTTCTGGAACATTGTGCTACCATAGTCAGCTTCAAGACCAGCCAAGCAGATCAAGGAAGGAGGGAGGAGGGTTTGCAGTGTTTGTGAGTGAAAGGTGGTGTAATCCCAGACATGTTACTGTAAAGGAATGTTTACGTAGCCCGGACTGTGAGTTCTTAGACATTAGGATGCAAGCACATTATTTGCCTCAAGAATTCTCAAATACTGTTATAATTGGCTGACGTGAATGTAGAATGTGATGCTAATCTTTCAACAGTTGCTGGAATAAAGACTCAGTATCCCAATGCTTCTGTGGCTGTTACTGGGGATTTTAATCATGTTTCTCTCCAGACAACAATACCAACCTTTTATCAATATGTCAGCTGCCCAACACAGGACAATAGAACACTGGACCTTCTGTGTACGAATGTGAAGGACACAGACATTGCCCCTGCCCTACACAGGGCAATAGAACACTGGACATTCTGTGTACGAATGTGAAGGACACAGACATTGCCCCTGCCCTACACAGGGCAATAGAACACTGGACATTCTGTATACGAATGTGAAGGACACAGACATTGCCCCTGCCCTACACAGGGCAATAGAACACTGGACATTCTGTATACAAATGTGAAGGACACAGACATTGCCCCTGCCCTACACAGGGCAATAGAACACTGGACATTCTGTATACGAATGTGAAGGACACAGACATTGCCCCTGCCCTACACAAGGCAATAGAACACTGGACATTCTGTATGTAAATGTAAAGGACACATACAGTGCCACTGCCCTACACAAAACAATAGAACACTGCACATAAGTGTGAAGTGGTTCATTTTGGTAGGTCAAATATGATGGCAGAATATAGTATTAATGGTAAGACTCTTGGCAGTGTGGAGGATCAGAGGGATCTTGGGGTCTGTCCATAGGATGCTCAAAGCAGCTGCGCAGGTTGACTCTGTGGTGAAGAAGGCGTATGGTCTATTGGCCTTCATCAATCATGGAATTGACTTTAAGAGCTAAGAGGTAATGTTACAACTATATAGGACCCTGGTCAGACCCCACTTAGAGTACTGTGCTCAGTTCTAGTTGCCTCACTACAGGAAGGACATGGAAGCCATAGAAAGGGTGTAGAGGAGATTTACAAGGATGTTGCCTGGATTGGGGAGCATGTCTTATGAGAATAGGTCGAGTGAACTCGGCCTTTTCTCCTTGGCATGACGGAGGATGATGGGTGACCTGATAGAGGTGTATAAGATGGTGAGAGGCTTTGATCGTGTGGATAGTCAGAGGTTTTTTCCCAGGGCTGGAATGGTTACCACAAGAGGACACAGGTTTAAGGTGCTGGGGAGTAGTTACAGAGGAGATGTCAGGGGTGAGTTTTTTACTCAGAGAGTGGTGAGTGTGTGGAATGGGCTACTGGCAACGGTGGTGGAGGTGGATACAATAGGGTCTTTTAAGAGATTTTTGGATAGGTACATGGAGCTTAGAAAAGTAGAAGGCTATGGGTAAGCCTAGTAATTTCTAAGGTAGGGACAGGTTCAGCACAACTTTGTGGGCCGAAGGGCCTATATTGTGCTGTAGGTTTTCGATGTTTCTATGCAAATGTAAAAGACACATACTGTGTCACTGTCCCACACAGGACAATAGAACACTAGATCTTCTGTATACGAATGAGAAGGACACAGACATTGCCCCTGCCCTACACAGGGCAATAGAACACTGGACATTCTGTATGTAAATGTAAAGGACACATACAGTGCCACTGCCCTACACAAGACAACAGAACTTTGGACATTCTGTATATGAATGTAAAGGACGCAGACAGTGCCGTTGTCCCTCACAAGCCTATAGAACACTGGACCTTCTGTATTTGAATGTAAAGGACACATATGGTAGCAGCCTGTGTCAACAAGGGTTATAAGGAGCTGGACTCAGGGTGTTAATGAGGCATTGCAGGCTTTGAGAGGACGGACTGAGATGTGTTATGCTTGCCACCCAGGGAAAACATTAACAAAATGACTGATTGCATCACAGACTATATCAAATTCTGTGAGAAAACCATCTTGCCAGCCAGGACTGTACGATGCTTTCCCAACTAGCCCTGGATCACAGTGACCTGAATGAACTTTTGAATATGAAGAAGAAAGCCTTCAGGTCTGGAGGTAGACAAACACTGAGGCGAGTACAGAGTGAACTGAGGGATTACAAAGAATCCTACAGGAGGAAGCTGGAGCACAAGGGACGTGTGTTCGGGCATGAAGCAGATCACTGGCTTCAAGGTAAAGGAAAGGAAGATCAAGGGCTGCCTGGATAGGGCCAACGAACTGAACTTGTCTTTCAACAGGTTCAGTATGAGACCTCCTGCTGTCCCCTCCCCCAGATGCCCAAACCACACACCATCCCTGCCCCCAAAGCTTTCTCCCTCTGCCCCTCCCTCCCCTCTGATGAGTACTTGTGTTCCAAACCCCACAATGGGAATGGCCACCTTGCCCCACCTGACTGACTGCAGGTCAGGTTAAGAGACAGCTGGGGAGACCACATCAAGGCAGGGCTGCTGGACGGGATGGTATCAGCCCCAGGGTACTGAAGGACTGTCTGGTATTTTGCAGCACCTTTACATTCTGGGTCTGAGGAAAACACACCGTTGATGTGGAAGACTTCCTGCTTGGTTCCTGCGCCCAAGAAGACAATTTATTTGGCACTTAATGACTACAGACCAATTGCCCTCACATCTCATGTGATGAAGATGCTGGAGAAGCAGGTCCTGACTTACCTTGGACTGCAGGTGAGATTTTCATTGGACCCTCTACAGTTTGCCTCCCAACCTCATGTGGGAGTGGATGTTACTATAATCTACCTGTAGCAGAGAGTTCACTCCCACCTGGATGATGCCATCATCTACCTGTAGCAGAGAGTTCACTCCCACCTGGATGATGCCATCATCTACCTGTAGCAGAGAGTTCACTCCCACCTGGATGATGCCATCATCTACCTGTAGCAGAGAGTTCACTCCCACCTGGATGATGCCATCATCTACCTGTAGCAGAGAGTTCACTCCCACCTGGATGATGCCATCATCTACCTGTAGCAGAGAGTTCACTCCCACCTGGATGATGCCATCATCTACCTGTAGCAGAGAGTGCACTCCCACCTGGATGATGCCATCATCTACCTGTAGCAGAGAGTTCACTCCCACCTGGATGATACTGAGAATCAAAGTTTTTGATTCTCTAGTGCCTTCAATACAATCCAGCCACTTCGTCTGAGTGAGAAGCTGCAAAGGATGGGCGTAGACAAATCCACTATCTCCTGGATTACTGACTACCTGACAGAGAGGCCCCAGTTTGTAAGGCTGGGTAGATCTCTGTCTGAGTTGGTGGTGAGTGGCACCAGAGCACCACAAGGGACTGTCCTGTCTCTGTTTCTGTTCATTCTGTGCACCCAGACTTTCAGTACAACTCTGAGTCTTGTCAGCTACAGAAGTTCTCTGATGACTCTGCGGTGGTTGAGTGTATCAGAGATGGGTAGGTATCAGAGCACAGAGGACTGGTGGACAGGATTGTGGAGTAATGAGGGAGTGTTCACCTGCTCCTGCTCCTGCCAAAACCGTGGAAGAGGTGATCAATTTTAGGAGGAAGAGGACTGTGACAAGTGCTCTATACATTCTGGGTGAAGAGATTGCAGAGGTGGAGGAGTACAAATACTTGGGTGTTCAACTCAACAGACTTGTCAGGAAAACCAAGACCAAGGCTACTTACAAGAAGGGGATGAGCAGGCTCTTTTCCTAAAGAAGCCAAGATCCTTCAATGTGCGCAGCTGGTTGTTGGAAATCTTTTACCAGTCTGTTGTAGTGAGTGCAGTCTTCTTCTCAGCTTTATGTTGGGGAGCAGCATCGGTGCTGGTGATGCAAAAAGAGAAAACAAACTCATCAAAAAGGCTGGATCCGCCCTTGGTTACAACTCGGACTCTGGTGGAGAGGTCACTAAACAACTGTTATCCATATGGACAATCAGGCATATCCTCTCCATGACCTACTGAATAAGCAGTGGAGCGCCCCTTCAAACAGACTCATTCAACTCTGCTGTCACAAAGATCATTATGGAACACCTTTCTAACAAATGTAATAAGCATACACAACAGTTCATCTCTGTTGACAGGAGAGCACACATCATAGTACAATAGTCTCTGTTTTATTATTTTGTACACTATTATTGCACAGTGGTAAATTATTATTGTGTATATTGTTATGTACTTTAATATTAGTTAATATTATTATATTTATATTTATTATTTATTATTATTATTGCCGAGTGTGTGTGGGATCAATAAAATTCTTATTCTTCTTCTTATTATTATTATTATTATTGAGTTTCTGCATAACCATCCCTGCTCTTGTATTCCGGACCTTTTTGAAATGAATGCTAACATTGCATTTGCTTTCCTCACCACCAACTCAGCCTCCAAGTTAACCTTTAGGTTGTTCTGCACAAGGACTCCCAAATCCTGTTGCATCTCAGATTTTTTTTTGGATTTTAGAAAATAGTCTGCACATTTATTTCTACTACCAAAGTGCATGGACATGTATCTTCCAATGCTGTATTTCATTTGCCACTTTCTTGCCCATTCTCCTAATCTAAGTCCTTCTGCATCCTATCTGTTTCCTCAACACTACCTGCCCCTCCACTAATCTTCGTATCATCTGCAAACTTGGCAACAAAGCCATCTATTCCATTATCTAAATCTTTGATATACAGCATTAAAAGAAGTGGTCCCAACACAAACCATTGTGGAACACCACTAGTCACTGGCAACTAACTAGAAAAGGATCCTTTTATTCCCACACACCGCCTCCTACCAATCAGCCAATGCTCTAACCATGTTAGTAACTTTCCTGTAATACCATGGGCTCTTAATTTGGTAAGCAGCCTCGTGTGTGGCACCCTGTCAAAGCCTTTGGAAAGTCCAGATATACAACATCCACTACATCCCCTTTATTCATCCTACTTGTAATCTCTTCAAAGAATTTCAACAGGCATATCAGGCAAGATTTTCCCTTAAGGACTCCATGCTGACTTTGTCCAATCTTGTCCTGTGTCACCAAGTACTTCATAACCCCATTGTTAACCATATAACCATTTAGCAATTACAGCACGGAAACAGGCCATCTTGGCCCTTCCAGTCCGTGTCAAACACTTACTCTCATCTAGTCCCACCTACCTGCATTCAGCCCATAACCCTCCATTCCTTTCCTGTCCATATACCTATCCGATTTTTTTTTTTTAATGACAAAATGAAACCTGCCTCTACCACTTCTACTGGAAGCTCATTCCACACAGCTACCACTATCTGAGTAAAGAAGTTCCCCCTCAAAGAATAAAGACCTAACTTGTTCAACCTTTCTCTGTAACTTAGGTGCTGAAACCCAGGTGACATTCTAATAAATCTCCTCTGTACTCTCTCTATTTTGTTGACATCTTTCTTATAATTCGGTGACCAGAACGGTACAAAATACTCCAAATTTGGCCTCACCAATGCCTTGTACAATTTTAACATTACATCCCAACTCCTAAACTCAATGCTTTGATTTATAAAGGCTAGCATACCAAAAGCTTTCTTCACCACCCTATCCACATGAGATTCCATCTTCAGGGAACTATGCACCATTATTCCTAGATCACTCTGTTCTACTGTATTCCTCAATGCCCTACCATTTACCATGTATGTCCTATTTTGATTAGTTCTACAAAAATGTGCACCTCACACTTATCAGCATTAAACTCCATCTGCCATCGTTCAGCCCACTCTTCTAACTGGCCTAAATCTCTGCAAGCTTTGAAAACCTACTTCATTATCCACAACGCCACCTATCTTAGTATCATCTGCATACTTACTAATCCAATTTACCACCCCATCATCCAGATCATTAATGTATATGACAAACAACATTGGACCCAGTACAGATCCCTGAGACACACCACTGGTCACCGGCCTCCAACCTGACAAACAGTTATCCACCACTACTCTCTAGCATCTCCCATCCAGCCACTGTTGAATCCATTTTACTACTTCAATATTAAAATCCAAAAATCTGGATTGCAAAGAGACTTGGCAGAACACCCTAAAGATTAACTTGTGTTTGAGTCGGTGGTGAGGAAGGCAAATGTAATGTTAACATTATTTCAGGAGGTCTAGAATACAAGAGCAGGGATGTGATGCTGAGGCTTCACTGGTGAATTCTCACCTGGAGTGTTGTGTACAAATTTGGACTCCTCATCTCAGAAGCGATGTGTTGGCTTTGGAGAGGGTCCAGAGGAGGTTCACAAGGATGATTCGAGGAATCAAAGGGTTATCAAATGAGAAATGTTTGATGGCTCTGGGTCTGAACTCATTGGAATTTGGAAGGATGAGCGGGAAACTCATTGAAACGTATAGAAACATAGAAAACGTACAGCACAGTACAGACCCTTCGGCCCATGAAGTTGTGCCGAACATGTCCTAATCTCGGAAATTACTAGGCTTACCCATAGCCCTCTATTTTATTAAGCTCCATTTACCTGTCCAAAAGTCTCTTAAAAGACCCTATCGGGACAAGATGGGCGGTATGAGAGCTAAATTCTGAAGGAAGGCAGTTTTTTAAAAACTTCTTCAAGTACAAGAAGGGCGAGACCACGCAGGCGGGTGACATAGACAGGCCAGCGCGGAGAGTTTAAAGAGAAGACCACCCTATACAGCGGGCAGCAGAGTGGGTGGCAGCAGAGTGTAGGACTTTGGCTCAATGGGCTTAGGCGGTAACGGGAAGAGGTGAGAGCGAGGCACCGACTCTTTTTCTCCCCTTGGCAAATCGGCCCGGACAGACGGAGGAACAGCAGGGCTCACACAGCTAACAGTACGAGCTAACGGTTTAAAAAGTTCATGTGTTTGGCAAGGTAAGTGAGTGAGTAGACTTATTTTTCCTTGTTTCATTCCTGTAGAATTAGGTAGCATGTCTGCAGGGTCAGTGCTTTGTTCAGGGTGTCAGGTGTGGGACTCCTGGGAGACCTCCAGCCTCCCTGTGCTGAGATGCAGCTCCTCGGAGACCGTGTTAGGGATCTGGAGCTGCAGCTTGATGACCTACTGCTTATTAGGGAAAGTGAAGAGGTGATAGACAGGAGCTACAGGGAGGTAGGCATCCCAAGGCTACAGGGGTCAGAAAACTGGGTGACTGTCAGGAGAGGGAAGGGAAATGCCCGGATAGTGGAGAGCACCCCTGTGGCTGCCTCCGTCAGCAACAAGTATATCGTTTTGGATGCTGTTGAGGGAGATGACTTGACAGGGGACGGCCACGGTGACCGGGTCTCAGGCACTGAGCCTGGCGATGTTGTGCTGGGGGGAAGGAGGGAGTAGAGGAATGCGGTAGTCATAGGGGATTCCATAGTCAGGGGAACAGACAGGAGATTCTGTGAGCCTGGTAGAGATACCCTCATGGTGTGTTGCCTCCCAGGTGCCAGGGTACGGGATGTCGTGGATCGGGTCCAGAATATTCTGAAGGGAGAGGGCGAGCAGCCAGCTGTCTTGGTACATGTTGGAACCAATGGCATAGAGAGGAAAAGGGAGGAGGTCCTGAAGAGAGATTTCCGGGAGTTAGGAAGGAAGCTGAGAAGCAGGACCTCCAGGGTAGTAATCTCAGGATTGCTACCCGTGCCACGTGCTAGCGAGGGCAAGAGTAGTAGGATCAGGCAGATGAATGTGTGGCTGAGAGACTGGGGCAGGGGGCAGGGCTTCAGATTCTTGGATCATTGGGATCTCTTCTGGGGGAAGTATGACCTGTTCAATAAGGAGGGGTTACTTCTGAAGCTGAAGGGGACCAATATCCTAGTGGGAATGTTTAATAGAGCTGTTAGGGAGAGTTTAAACTAATTTGGCAGGGTGATGGGAACCAGAATGATAGAGTGGAGGAGGGAGAAAACAGAGATAAATCTCAGATAGTGAGCAGTAAAGATGTCAGGAAGGACAGGCAGGTGATGGGGAAAATTTGCAGCCATTGGGATGAGTTGCAGTGCAATAAAGCAAAAAATACCAAATACTGGACTTAAGGTGTTATACTTAAACACACACACAGCATAAGGAATAAGGTGGATGATCTTGTACAGTTACAGATTGGCAGGTATGATGTTGTGGCCATCACTGAGACGTGGCTAAAGGATGCATGTCTCTGGGAGCTGAACGTCCAAGGAGACACGGTGTATCGGAAGGATAGGCAGGTAGGTAGAGGGGGTGGTGTGGCTTTATTGGTAAGAAATTATATTAAATCATTAGGAAGAGGTGACATAGGTTCGGAAGGTGCAGAATCTTTATGGGTTGAGCTTAGAAATCGCTGGGGTAAAAGGACCCTGATGGCAGTTATCTACAGGCCTCCAAACAGCTGCAGTGATGTGGACTACAAATTACACAGGAAATTCAAAAGGCTTACCACAAGGGCAGTGTTACGATAATTGTGGGGGATTTTAACATGTGAGTGGATTGGGAAAATCAGGTCGGCACTGGATCTCAAGAGAGAGAATTTGTAGAATGTCTACGAGATGGCTTTTCAGAACAGCTTGTTGTTGAGCCCACTAGGGGATCGGCTGTACTGGATTCGGTATTGTGCAATGAACCAGAGGTGATTAGAGAGATTGAGGTTAAGGAACCCTTAGGAAAAAGTGATCATAACATGATTGAGTTCACTGTGAAATTTGAGAAAGAGAAGCCGAAATCCGATGTGTCGGTATTTCAGTGGAGTAAAGGAAATTACAGTGACATGAGAGGGGAACTGGCCAAGGTTGACTGGAAAGGGACACTAACAGGAAGGACGGCAGAGCAGCAGTGGCTGGAGTTTATGCAAGAAGTGAGGAAGGAGCAAGATAGATATATTCCAAAAAAGAAGAAATTTTCGAATGGAAAAAGGATGCAACTTTGGCTGGCAAGAGATGTCAAAGCCAAAGTAAAAGCAAAGGAGAGGGTATAAAAGGAAGCAAAAATTAGTGGGAAAACAGAGGATTGGGAAGTTTTTAAAAGCTTACAAAAGGAAACTAGGAAGGTCATTAAGAGGGAAAAGATGAACTATGCAAGGAAGCTTTCATATGAACTAGCAAATAATAGCAAACTAGATGAACTAGCAAATAATATCAAAGAGGAGACTAAAGGCTTATTCAAGTATACAAAGAGTAAAAGACAGGTGAGAGTAGATATAGGACCAACAGAAAATGATGCTGGAGAAATTGTAATGGGAGATGAGGAGATGGCAGAGGAACTGAACGAGTATTTTGATTCAGTCTTCACTGAGGAAGACATGAGCAGTATACCGGACACTCAAGGGTGTCAGGGAAGAGAAGTGTGCGCAGTCACAATTACGACAGAGAAAGTACTCAGGAAGCTGAATAGTCTAAGGGTAGATAAATCTCCTGGACCAGATGGAATGCACCCTCGTGTTCTGAAGGAAGTAGCAGTGGAGATTGCGGAGGCATTAACAATGATCTTTCAAAAGTCAGTAGGTTCTGGTATGGTTCTGGAGGACTGGAAGATTGCAAATGTCATTCTGTTATTTAAGAAGGGGGCAAGGAAGCAAAACGGAAATCATTGACCCGTTAGCTTGACATCGGTGGTTGGGAAGTTGTTGGAGTCGATTGTCAAGGATGAGGTTACGGAGTACCTGGAGACATATGACAAGATAGGCAGAACTCAACATGGTTTCCTTAAAGGAAAATCCTGCCTGACAGACCTATTGCAATTTTTTGAGGAAATTACAAGTAGGCTAGACAAGGGAGATGCAGTGGATGTTGTGTATTTGGATTTTCAGAAGGCCTTTGACAAGGTGCCACACATGAGGCTACTAAACAAGTTAAGAGCCCATGGAATTACGGGAAAGTTACATACATGGATAGAACATTGGCTGATTGGCAGGAAACAGAGAGTGGGAATAAAGGGATCCCATTCTGGTTGGCTGCCTGTTACCAGTGGTGTTCCACAGGGGTCCGTGTTGGGGCTGCTCCTTTTTATGTTGTATATCAATGATTTGGATTATGGAGTAGATGGGTTTGTGGCTAAGTTTGCTAAGTTTACAAAAATAGGTGGAGGGGCCGGTAGTGCTGAGGAAACAGAGAGTCTGCAGAGAAACTTGGATAGATTGGGGGAATGGGCAAAGAAATTGCAGATGAATTACAATGTCGGAAAGTGTATATTCATGCACTTTGGTAGAAGAAATAAACGGGCAGACTATTATTTAAATGGGGAGAGAATTCAAATTTCTGAGGTGCAACAGGACTTGGGAGTCCTCGTGCAGGATACCCTTAAGGTCAACCTCCAGGTTGAGTCGGTGGTGAAGAAAGCGAATACAATGTTGGCATTCATTTCTAGAGGAATAGAGTATAGGAGCAGGAATGTGATGTTGTGGCTCTATAAGGCACTGGTAAGACCTCACTTGGAATACTGTATGCAGTTTTGGGCTCCTTATCTAAGAAAGGATGTGCTGATGTTGGAGAGGCTTCAGAGAAGATTCACTAGAATGATTCCAGGAATGAGAGGGTTAACACATGAGGAACGTTTGACTGCTCTTGGACTGTACTCCTTGGAGTTTAGAAGAATGAGGGGGGACCACATAGAAACATTTCGAATGTTGAAAGGCATGGACAGAGTGGATGTGACAAAGTTGTTTCCCATGGTGGGGGAGTCTAGTACAAGAGGGCATGACTTAACAATTGAAGGGTGCCCATTCAGAACAGAGATGTGAAGAAATTTTTTTAACCAGAGGGTGGTGAATCTGTGGAATTTGTTGCCACGGGGGGCAGTGTAGGCCAAGTCATTGGGTGTATTTAAGGCAGAGATTGATAGGTATCCGAGTAGCCAGGGCATCAAAGGTTATGATGAGAAGGTAGGGGAGTGGGACTAAATGATCATCCTGTAAATTTTTATCAGGACCTATAGGAAAAGTAGCTAATTGAAAACATAGAAAATCTCTAATTTGAAGGTATCTGTAAAAATGTGTTATTGGGAGTGCAAATTTATTTGACAATTGGTCAAATGAAGCAAGAGATCCTGAGATAAACAGGTCCCAAAAACATTTAATACCTAGTTCATCACAATCTTTAAAGACTTTATCAGTCATGGGATAAAAAAATAATTAAGGAGAATGGGAGATGATAATGAAAAATTCGCTAAACCAAAAAATTTTCTAAATTGAGACCAGATCCTTAAAGTTTGCTTAACAATTATGTTGTCTGTTGTTTTATTTGCTGAAAAAGAAGAGTATGATCCAAGAAGAGAGACAAAAGAGGAATTTTTTACAGAATTAACTTCTAAGGAGACCCATGATGGGCAATCTTTACGATAAATATAATAGGACCAGAAAGTAATATCCCTTATATTGGCAGCCCAATAGTAAAACCTAAAATTGAGTAGGGCTAGTCCACCCATCTCTTTATTTATTTGCAAGTAAACTTTACTTAAATGAGCTTGTTTATTATTCCAAATATAAGAGATTAAAATTGAATCTAAAAAATCAAAGTACGTCTTAGGAATAAAAATAAGTAAGGCCTGAAAAAGATATAAAAATTTAGGAAGAATCTTCATTTTAATTGAATTAATTTGGCCAATTAGGGACAAAGAAAGAGGGGACCACTTAGAAAGCGTCTTTTTCACATAATTCAATAAGGGGTTTAAGTTTTCTTTAAATAAATTCTTGAAGTTTTTAGTAATTATTACACTTAGATATGAAATTGTAACAAAGTAACAACTTGGAACGGAAATTTGGCATTTGATGACATTAGGTCATTTAAAGGAAATAGCTCACTTTTATGTAGGTTCAGCTTATATCCTTAAAAAGAACTAAACTGGGAGATTAAAGAAAGAACTAAAGGTAAAGAAGTTTCAGTGTTAGAGATAAAAAGTAAAATATCATCAGCATATAATGAAATTTTATGAGACATACCTTCCCTTAGTATACCAGAAATGTCCTTAGATTCTCAAAATGCTATTGCTTAGGGTTCTATAGCTAAAGCAAAAAGTAAAGGACTAAGAGGACAACCTTGTCTAGTTCCCCACTGTAATTTAAAGGGCTTAGAAATTTGGGAGTTAGTAATAACCTGAGCGGTAGGAGACAAGTAGGTTAATTTAGGGTGCATCTCATCCAGTCCCAGTGACTTATCCAACGATGATTTCCAAAAGTTCCAGCATATCCTCTTTCTTAATATCTACATGCTCAAGCTTTTCAGTCTGCTGCAAATCATCACTACAATCACCAAAATCCTTTTCCATAGTGAATTCTAAAGTAAAGTATTCATTAAGTACCTCTGCTATTTCCTCCGGTTCCATACACACTTTCCCACTGTCACACTTGATAGGGCCTATTCTTCCACGTCTTATCCTCTTGCTCTTCACATACTTGTGGAATGCCTTGGGGTTTTCCTTAATCCTGTCTGCCAAGGCCTTCTCATGGCCCCTTCTGGCTCTCCTAATTTCATTCTTAAGCTCCTTCCTGTTAGCCTTATAATTTTCTAGATCTCTAACATTACCTAGCTCTCTGAATCTTTTGTGAGCTTTTCTTTTCTTCTTGACTAGATTTATTACAGCCATTGTACACCACGGTTCCTGTACCCTACCTTAACTTCCCTGTCTCATTGGAATGTACCTATGCAGAACTCCACACAAATATTCCCTGAATATTTGCCACATATGTTCCGTACTTTTCCCTGAGAACATCTGCTTCCAGTTTAAGCTTCCAATTTCCTGCCTGATAGCCTCATAACTCCCCTTACTCCAGTTAAGCACTTTTCTAACCTGTCTGTTCCTATCTCCATCCAATGCTATTGTAAAGGAGATAGAATTATGATCACTGTTTCCAAAATGCTCTCCCACTGAGAGATCTGACACCTGACCAGGTTCATTTCCCAATAACAAATCAAGAATAGCCTCTCCTTTTGTAGGCTTATCTACATATTGTGTCAAGAAACCTTCCTGAACACTCCTAACAAACTCCATCCTATCAAAACCCCTTGCTCTAGGGAGATGCCAATCGATATTTGGGAAATTAAAATCTCCCATCACGACAACTCTGTTATTATTACACCTTTACAGGATGTTTCCCTATCTGCTCCTCGATATCCCTGTTACTATTGGGCGGCCTATAAAAAACACCCAGTAAAGTTATTGACCCCTTCCTATTCTTGACCTCCACCCACAGAGACTCCGTAGACAATCCCTCCAGGACATCCACCTTTTCTGCAGCCGTGACACTATCTCTGATCAACAGTGCCACACCCCCAACTCTTTTGCCTCCCTCCCTGTCCTTTCTGAAACATCTAAAACCCGGCACTTGAAGTAACCATTCCTGTCCCTGAGCCATCCAAGTCTCTGAAATGGCCACCGCATCATATCTCCCAGTACTGATCCACGCTCTAAGCTCATCCGCTTTGTTCACAACACTCCTTGTGTTAAAATAGACATAAACCTTTGGTCTGAGCACGTCCCTTTTCTATCTCCTCCCTATCATCCCTCTCACATTGTCTTCAAGCTTTCTCTGTTTGTGAGTCAACCTCCTCTTCCCCAGTCTCTTCAGTGGTTCCCACCCCCCAACAATTCTAGTTTAAACTCTCCCCAGTAGCCATAGCTAACCTCCCTGTCAGGATATTGGTCCCCTTGCGATTCAAATGCAACCCATCCTTTGTGTACAGGTCAGACCTGCCCCAAAAGAGGTCCCAATGATCCAGAAATTGAATCATTGCTGCCGTTGGGCTGCCGGCAACAGTGGTGGAGGCAGATACGATAGGGTCTTTTAAGAGACTTTTAGATAGGTACATGGAGCTTAGTAAAATAGAGGGCTATAGGTAAGCCTAGTAATTTCTAAGGTAGGGACATGTTCGGTACAACTTTGTGGGCCGATGGCCCTGTATTGTGCTGTAGATTTTCTATGTTTCTATGTTTTTAAATCTGATTCCCTGCTCCCTGCTCCAATCCCTCAGCCATACATTTATCATCCACCTCATTCTATTCCCATACTCACTGTCACGTGGCACAGGAAGTAATCCCAAGATTACTACCTTTGTGGTCCTGCTTCTCAATTTTCTTCCTAACTCCCTGTAGTCTTTTTTCAGGACCTCTTCCCTTTTCCTACCTATGTCATTGGTACCAATATGTACCATGACCTCTGGCTGTTCTCCCTCCCACTGCAAGATATCTTGGACGTTATCTGAAACATCCCGGACCCTGGCACCTGGGAGGCAAACTACCATCTGAGTTTCTTTCCTGTGTCCACAGAATCGTCTGAACCCCTAACTATAGAGTTCCCTATCACTGCTGCCTTCCCTTCCTTTCCCTTCCCTTCTGAGCCACAGGGCCAGACTCTGTGCCGGAGGCACGGCCATTGTTGCTTCCCCCAGGCAGGCAGTACTGAAACAGGAGTAATTATTGTCAAGGAGTACAGCCACAGGGGTACTCTCTAGTACCTTGACTCTTCCCCTTCCCCCTCCTGACTGTGACCAACTTGTCTGTCTCCCGTGGCCCCGGTGTGACCACCTGCCTGTAACTTGTTTCTTTCACCTCCTCACTCTCCCTGACCAGGTGAAGGTCATTGAGCTGCATCTCCAGTTCCCTAACGGTCTCTTAGGAGCTGTAGCTCGACACACTGGGTGCAGATGTGGACGTCCGGGAGGCTGGGAGTCTCCAGGACCTCCCACATCTGACACCGAGCACAGAAAACTGGCCTCACACACATACTTCCTCCTGGCCGCAAATAACACAGTTAAACCTACCTTGCAAATGTTGAAAGGCCTTCACAGAGTTGATGTGGAAAGGATGTTTCCCATGGTGAGAGAGTCTAGGACAAGAGGGCACAGCCTCAGGATAGAGGGGCGTCCTTTCAAAACAGAGATGCAGAGAAATTTCTTTAGCCAGAAGGTGGTGAATTTGGGGAATTTGTTGCCACGTGCAGCTGTGGAGGCCAGGTTGTTGGCTGTATTTATGGCAGAGATTGATAGGTTCTTGATAAGGTCAGGAACGAGGGTTGAGGAGGAGACAAAAGGATCAGCCATGATGAATGGTGGAGCAGACTCAATGGGCAGGATGGCCAAATTCTGCTCCTGAGACGCAGACTCAGTGCCAGAGACCCAACTACTGTGACTTTTGTCTATAAGCTCACCCCCCCAACAGTATCCAAAGTGATATTCCTGTTGTTCAGGGGTATGGGAACAGGGGTACTCAATACTGGTTCCGTATCCCCTTTCCCCTTTCTGATTGTTTCCTACCTCTCTATATGGCCTACCTCACAGCCTCCCAAATGATTGGAAGTTCATCCACTTCCAATTCCATCTCCTTAACATGGATTGTTAGAAGCTGTAGCTGGATACCCAGATCACCAGTTTAACAGAGGCACAGATCACCATTCTAACAGAGACACCGATCTCCAGTTTAAAAAAGACACCAATCTCCAGTCTAACAGAGACACCGATCTCCAGTCTAACAGAGACACCAATCACCAGTCTAACAGAGACACCAATCACCAGTCTAACAGAGACACCAATCACCAGTTTAACAGAGACACCGATCTTCAGTTTAATAGAGACACCGATATCCAGTCTAACAGAGACACCAATCTCCAATCTAACAGAGACACCGATCTCCAGTTTAACAGAGACACAGATCTCCAGTTTAACAGAGACACTGATCTCTAGTCTAACAGAGACACAGATCTCCAGTCTAACAGAGAAACCAATCTCCAGTCTAACAGAGACACAGATCTCCAGTTTAACAGAGACACAGATCTCCAGTCTAACAGAGACACTGATCTCCAGTCTAACAGAGACACTGATCTCCAGTCTAACAGAGACACAGATCTCCAGTCTAACAGAGACACCAATCTCCAGTCTAACAGAGACACAGATCTCCAGTTTAACAGAGACACAGATCTCCAGTCTAACAGAGACACTGATCTCCAGTCTAACAGAGACACTGATCTCCAGTCTAACAGAGACACAGATCTCCAGTCTAACAGAGACACCAATCTCCAGTCTAACAGAGACACAGATCTCCAGTTTAACAGAGACACAGATCTCCAGTCTAACAGAGACACTGATCTCCAGTCTAACAGAGACACTGATCTCCAGTCTAACAGAGACACCGATCTCCAGTTTAACAGAGACACAGATCTCCAGTCTAACAGAGACACAGATCTCCAGCTTAACAGAGACACAGATCTCCAGTTTAACAGACACCAATCTCCAGTCTAACAGAGACACAGATCACCAGTCTAACAGAGACACTGATCTCCAGTCTAACAGACACCAATCTCCAGTCTAACAGAGACACAGATCACCAGTCTAACAGAGACACCGATCTCCAGTCTAACAGAGACACTGATCTCCAGTCTAACAGAGACACCAATCTCCAGTCTAACAGAGACACTGATCTCCAGTCTAACAGACACCAATCTCCAGTCTAACAGAGACACCGATCTCCAGTCTAACAGAGACACCGATCTCCAGTCTAACAGACACCAATCTCCAGTCTAACAGAGACACTGATCTCCAGTCTAACAGACACCAATCTCCAGTCTAACAGAGACACCGATCTCCAGTTTAACAGAGACACAGATCACCAGTCTAACAGACACCAATCTCCAGTCTAACAGAGACACAGATCTCCAGTCTAACAGAGACACAGATCTCCAGTCTAACAGAGACACAGATCTCCAGTCTAACAGAGACACCAATCTCCAGTCTAACAGAGACACAGATCTCCAGTTTAACAGAGACACAGATCTCCAGTCTAACAGAGACACTGATCTCCAGTCTAACAGAGACACAGATCTCCAGTTTAACAGAGACACAGATCTCCAGTCTAACAGAGACACCGATCACCAGTCTAACAGAGACACCGATCTCCAGTTTAACAGAGACACAGATCTCCAGTCTAACAGAGACACCGATCACCAGTCTAACAGAGACACCGATCTCCAGTCTAACAGAGACACCGATCTCCAGTTTAACAGAGACACAGATCTCCAGTCTAACAGAGACACCGATCACCAGTCTAACAGAGACACCGATCTCCAGTTTAACAGAGACACAGATCTCCAGTCTAACAGAGACACTGATCTCTAGTCTAACAGAGACACAGATCACCAGTCTAACAGAGACACAGATCTCCAGCTTAACAGAGACACAGATCTCCAGTTTAACAGACACCAATCTCCAGTCTAACAGAGACACAGATCACCAGTCTAACAGAGACACAGATCACCAGTCTAACAGACACCAATCTCCAGTCTAACAGAGACACCGATCACCAGTCTAACAGAGACACAGATCTCCAGCTTAACAGAGACACAGATCTCCAGTCTAACAGAGACACTGATCTCCAGTCTAACAGAGACACTGATCTCCAGTCTAACAGAGACACAGATCTCCAGTCTAACAGACACCAATCTCCAGTCTAACAGAGACACAGATCTCCAGTCTAACAGAGACACAGATCTCCAGTCTAACAGAGACACCAATCACCAGTCTAACAGAGACACCGATCTCCAGTTTAACAGAGACACAGATCACCAGTTTAACAGAGACACAGATCACCAGTTTAACAGAGACACAGATCTCCAGTTTAATTGGAAGTCTGGAAAAAAAATGAGGAAGCAAAGTAAGACTGACCTTCCCACCTTTATCTCCAGTCTTGCTGAAGGGCCTCGGCCTGAAACATCGACTGTACTTTTTTCTATAGATGCTGCCTGACTTGATGAATTCTTCCAGTATTTTGTGCGTGTTGCTTGGATTTCCAGCATCTGCAGATTTTCTTTGTTTATAATTGTGAGTCTGATTGATTGCTAGTCTATTGGAGACTGGAGGCATATAGGTGATCATCTAGCAGATGGCCGAGGGTCACAGATCACAGGAAAACTTTGAAATAGTGGAGGGGATCAGGTAAAAGTTCAAATTAAGATTGGAGGCCTTTTCCAACCTGAGACTGAGTACTGTTAGCAAAGCAGATCTCCATGTGCAGGGCAACAAAGTTGGCATACAAGGTATGCTGAGAACACAAATTCTGGAAGAGCTTCACACTGAAGATTTTGTTGTGTCAGCACGGGTGACTGCCAAAATTTTGGGCAATGACCCAGTTTGCATAAAGCACAGAACACTGATTCTATTGGCCAAGATTACTGAGTCAAGCCAGTAAAGAACTCCTTACAGATTTGGAAGTGGCCAACGAGAGCCCTTTGCATAAGTACACTGCGATTATTGTGACAAAGAGTCTGAGAACTTTACAGTCATTGAAGCACAGAGAATTTGAGCATGGAACCAGTCCATTCTGTTCATCACATCCACCTAGCCCACGTTCACCCTTCCTTATTAACTCCTTCTCCCAGCACTTGACCTGTAAACCAAATCCACTTCCTTTGGGTAGAACATTTCTCACTGACCCACTACCTACAAATGCTCTGCACCCAGGCAGGCCATTCAGTCCACTTAGCCAGTGCTGCTGTTCCTGCTGCTCGGTTTGGATCAGTAGCTCCCACCACCCTTCAGAAGACCATAAAACCAAAAGATATAGAAGCAAAATTAGGCCATTTGTCCCATTGAGTCTGCTCTGCCATTTCATCATGTCTGAACCAATCCCCTCTCAGCCCCAGTCTACTGCCTTCTCCCCATATCATGTCATCCACAACATCCCTGAACAACCAAAAATCTAATCAAACTCTGCCTTATATATGTATGTATACATACACACACATGAAACTTGGCCTCTTCAGCTGCCTGTAGCAGAGAATTCCACAGATTCACCTCTCACTGGCTCAAGAAATTCCTCCTCATCTCTGTTATAAAAGGAAGCTGTTCTATTCTAGGGCTGTGTCCTCTGGTCTTAGGGCCCAAATTAGGGCCCAAAACCTACTCACAATACTCAAAGTGAGGCCTCACCAGTGCTTTACAAATTTTCAACATTACATCCTTGCTTATATATCCTAGTTCTCTTGAAATGCATTCTTACATTGCATTTGCCTTCCTCATCACAGACTCAACCTGCAAATTAACCTTTAGAATCCTGCACAAGGATTTCCAAGTCGCTTTGCGCCTCAATTTTTTGTATTTTCTCTCCATTTAGAAAATAATCAACCCTTTAACTTCTTCTACCAAATTGCAGGACCATACACTTCCTGACACTGTATTCCATCTGCCATGTCTTTGCCCATTCTCTTAATCTATGTAAGTCCCACTGTAGCCTTGCTACATGCACAAAACTACCTGCCCCTCCGCCTATCTTCATATCGTCTGCAAACTTTGCTCAAAGCCGTCAATTCCATCATTCAAATCATTGACATACAATGTAAAAAGAAGCATTCCCAACACAGACCCCTGTGTTACACAGAACACCACTAGTCATCGGCAGCCAGTCAGAAAACACTCCCTTTATTCCCACTCTTTGCCTCCTGTGAACCAGCCACTGCTAGAATCTTTCCTGTAATACCATGGGTTTGCCTGGCACTTTTTCCTTTGTAATAGCAATGACACTCACTCCTGCTCCCTGACACTCATGGCCCTCTGGCACATTACTAGTGTCTTTCACAGCAAAGACAGATGCAAAGTACCCATTAAGTTCATCTGCCATATCTTTGTCCCCCATTACTACCTCACCAGCATCATTTTCCAGTGGTCCAATATCAACCCTCACCTCCATTTTACTCTTTATATAGCTGAAAATTTTTTTGGTATTCTGCTTTATATGATTAGCTAGTTTGTCTTCATATTTGATCGTTTCCCTTCTTATAGCTTTTCAATTGTCTTTGATTAGATTTTAAAAACTTACTAATCATGCAGCTTCCCACTGAATTTTGCTACCTTCCACATTCTTTCCTTGGCTTTTATGCATTCCGTAACTTTCTTTGTCAGCCATGGTTACCTACCCCTGTCATTTGAGAACAACTTCTTCTGTGAGATTTCTCTATCCTGTGTCTTGTGGACTGTTCCCAGAGACTTCAGCTGCCTCAGCTCTGTCGTCATCCCCATCAGTATCCCCTCTAATCCACCTGGCTAAGCTCTTCCCCATGCCTCTGTAATTTCCTCTATTCTAATGCGTTACTGATAAATCTGACTTTTGCTTCTCCCTCTTAAACTGCAGTATGAATTCAATCATATTATGATCACTGTCTCCTAAGGGTTCCTTTACCTTGAGCTTCCAAATAGATCTGGGTTATTACACCACACCCTATCTAAGATGGCCTTTTCCCGAATAGGCTCAAGCACAACCTGCTCTAAAAAGCCATCTCATAGGCTTTCAACAAATTCCCTCTCTTGTGACCCGACACCAACCTGATTTTCCCAATCACCTTGCATACTGAAGTTCCCTATTACAATTGTGACATTACTGTTATTGCATGCCTTTTCCAGCTCCCTTTCCAATTTCAACTCCTCATCTTGGCTACTATTTGGAGGCCGATATACGATTCCAATAATGTTTTTTTTTACCTTTGCAGTTTCTTCACTCCACTCACAAAGATTCAACATTTTCTGACCCTGTCATCTCTTTCTAAAGATGTAATTCTATCTGTTAACAACAGAGCCACGCCACCACCTCTGCCTTCCTGTCTGTCCTTTCAATACAGAGTATATCCTTTGATGTTAAGCTCCCAACTATGACCTTTCAGCCATGACTCAGTGATACTCACAGTGTCATACCAACCAATCTCAATTGCACCACGAGTTCATTTACCTTCAGTCCTGCATTCTTTGCCCTTTTGAATTTTGACTCTGTGATACAATTTAACTCGTTTATCTGCCACCTCATTCTATTCCCATCTTCGCTGTCATGTGGCATAGGGAGCAATTCCAAGTTTCCTACCCTTGAGGTCCTGCTTCTCAGCTTCCTTCCTCACTCCTTGTATTTTGTTTTCGGGACCTCCTCCCTTTTTCTACCTATGTTATTGGTACCAATATGTACCACGACCTCTGTCTGCTCATCCTCCCTTTTAAGGATCTTGTGGATGCATTCAGAAACATCGCAGACCCTGGCACCAGTGAGACAAATTCCCATCCATGCTTCTTTTTCGCATCCACAGAATCACCTATCTGCCCCCCTATTTATAGATCCCCTAGTACTGCTGCCATCCTCTTCAGTTTCCTGCCCTTCTGAGCCTCAGGGCCAGACTCAGTGCCTGAAGCATGGCGGCTGTTGCTTCCCCCAGCTAGGTCGTTCGCCCCCACCAACTGTACTCAAAATGGCATACTTCGTGTTGAGGATGGAGGGCCACAAGGATGCTCTCCACTCTCTGGTGTTCCCCCTCCCTCTCCTGACTGCCACTGATTTGTCTGACTCCTGTAGACTTGGGATGACTAACTCCATGTAACTCCTGTCTATCACTGCCTCACTTTCCCTAATAAGCCAAAGGTCACTGAGCTGCAGCTCCAGTTCCTAAAACAGTCCCTAAGGAGCTGCATCTTGATGCACCTGGTGCTGATGTGGCCATCGGGAGGCTTGGAGCCCCTGAAAATCACACATGTGACGCCCAGAACACTGGCCACGCAGACATATCCCTTATATTTTCAAGAATGAAATAAGAAATAAACTTAGCTACTTACCTTGCCTCCTCCTGTTGAACCAAAGCTGTGAGCTAGACAATCTGATGATGACCGCTTTGCTAGAGGGTACCTCTCTTTTATGGAAACTGGGTTTTTCAAGCTCTGCTCTGGATCTGTGTGTGAACATTTTTACTGTGTCTTCACCACTGTCCAAGGATCTTGGGTACATCACATATCTTGGTTCACCTGCTGCATTTGGCCATTGCACTGTGGGTGAAACCCAGAGGAAAGACTCACTGTTTCCCCAATAAGTTTGCAAAATGCCCTCCAGAATCCTGACATGAATGATGGATCGCAATCCAACACAATGTCCACTGAAAGCCATGGATCATGAAGACCTAGTGCAGGACAATTTCAGTCATCTCTACCACAGATGGCAGTCTGTCCAAGGCAATGACTTTGCACACTTTCAAAAAAAGATCCACAATTACCAGGATAATGATCTTCCCCTTAGAAGGAGGAGGATCAGCGTCAAAGTCCATGGAGATGTATGCCCATGGTCTGTCCAGAAAAGGTAAGGTTTGGAGAAACCCTTGTGGTCAGGATCAGGGCACTTTGTTCCAGGCGCACACCTCACATGACTGCAAAAAAACTGCCAAATTTCCTTCATCATTCTGGGCCACCAATGCCTCCTCGATAAACTCGAGGGCCCTGGAAATCCCTGGTTGCGTGCTTATTCTCAATAAATGAATTACCTGGAACCAGATGGAACAGCCAACCCAGAGGACCATACTTCAGAACCTTCACTTCCACTTGGGCTTTGACAAGTTGGCACTATCACCTTGGATTGGAACAAAATGGTGGTAGGCTGCTCTTCTCATTCTGATTCATCTAACTGATGGGACACGGCATCTGGCTTCTGATTCTTTGACCCTGGTCGATAGGCCAGAGTGAAATTAAAGCACTTAAAGATCAAAGACCACCTGGCTTGTCTGGAATCCAGTCTCTTAGCCTCCTGAATATAAACCAGATTCTTGTGGTCTATCAAACCAGTGCACTTTTAGCCAGTGATACCATTCCTCCAAAGCTAACTTAACTGCAAGAATCTCCCAATATCCAATGTCATAGTTCACCTCTGCCAAGGATAGCCGCCTGAGAAAGAATGCACAAAGGTGCAGTTTATTGTCCTAAGGTGTCCGTTGAGACAACACTGCACCCTCTCCAATGTCCAAGGTGACTACCACCACGATAAAGGGAAGGTCTGGTTTAGGTAGAACCAAAATGGGAGCTGCTGTGGGCCACTGTTTGAGCTCTGCAAAGGCAGCCTCCGCTTTGGTAGTTCAAACAAAGAGGCCATGGATCTCTTGATTAGTGTCTTCAGCGGAGCCACCGCTGATCTGAAATTTCTGATGAACTTTCGGTAAAAGTTGGCAAATCCCAAGAATTGTTGGCAAACACAAAGAAATCTGCAGATGCTGGAAATTCAAGCAACACACACAAAATGCTGGTGGAACACAACAGGCCAGGCAGCATCTATAGGGAGAAGCGCTGTCGACGTTTCGGGCCGAGACCCTTCATCAGGCCTGACCCTTCGCCAGGCGCTTCTCCCTATAGATTCTGCCTGGCCTGTTGCGTTCCACCAGCATTTTGTGTGTGTTCCCAGGAATTGTTGGATTTGTTTCACACTGGATGGTGGGGGCCAATCTTCAAATGCCTGGGTCTTCCTAAGGTCCATCTTGAGATCGCCCTGAGAGATGAAGCCTAAAAACAAAATGGTGGTTAGGTGAAATTTGGACTTCTCCAGTTTGACAAAAAGTTGATGATCAAGAAGCCCCTTTAGGTTGTCTCTGACATGACTTTGAGAAAATTAGGATGTTGTCTTAGTAGACAAAGAAGTACTTATGAAGAGCATCCCAGAACACGTCATTTATACAGGCCTGGAAAATTGCTGGTGCATTCACAAGGCTGAAGAGCATGACCAGATACTCACAGTGCCCGGTTGGTGTGTTGAATGCCACTTCCCACTCACCACTCTTCTGTATGAGAGACAGATTTTTTGCATTCCACAAGTCTAGCTTCAGGAATACTCTTGGAGAATCTCAAAAGCATTGTTCATGAGTGGAAGAAGGTAACGATTCTTGACCATTATGCGACTCAGTCATCAGTAATCAATACATGGCTGCATGCTCCCGGCCTTTTTTGTATGAAAAAGAATCCAGTACTGGAAGGCCAAATGAAATCCCAGGGAAAGAGCCTCCTTTATATCCTCTTCCACAGCACTTCTCTCCGAGCCTGAGAGTGCGTATAATCGACCCCGTGGAGGACAAGTAGCAGGCAGTAGATCTATACTACGGTCGTAGGGTCGTGTGGTGGAAGATTCAAGGCCTTTCCCTTGCTGAAGACCTCTTCCAAATCCTTGTAGGTGGAAGAGATTTCTACTGGCTCGGATGCTGCAATTACCTCAGAACCTTCCTCCAAGGATTACTCCTGAACCTTCTCAGGCAGTGGTGTGATTAATGCAATTACCTCCAAACTTCCATCTGAGGATGACTCCTCCATAGATCCACAAGAGTCTTTAGTGAGAAAAGAGGCTAAATCACAGTCCAAATCCTCATCAGTCTCCTCAGATATTGGCAGTGAGGCACGTCCAATGGTCCTTGTGCTCCCTGCACTAGGCTCCAAGGGTGTCTGTATTGAAGGCCTCCCCTTAGACAGGATCTGGCAACTGGAGCCCTTCCAGACTGCATGGGCACCTCCCTAGCTTTCTCCTGAACTAGAGATTTAGTTCCAGCACACCCCTGACTGGACAGGGTCAGGACTCACATGAGCCTGTTGAATGGAGCAGATTGTCTGCCCAGGAGACAGGGCTGGGTTTCCTGAAGCCTCCAGGAACACCGAACAGAAGTCTGCCCCTCGTCAGCTGCTGGTCTCGGTTGATTCTGGGGGCTGGGACACCAAACCGAAAACATATCTTCTTGCAGCGACTGGACCATACAATGATCCTCCCCTCCTGCCAGTTCATGGAAAGGTTTTTCTGGGACTGGGTATGTGAGGAGACTCAATGATAGGGAAACTAATGTCTCCACATGATCCTCTATCCTCATCCGCAAAACCGGTGTCTGCTCCAGATCTGCCCAGAACCAAGCAGACAACCGTCCAAAACATTGCCAGTGTGGGCTGGATCAACACCTGCAGCGGAGTGTTGGGTCACTGGGAATTTTCCAAGTCTATGAAATTTCCTACTGCTCCAGAGTCCAAAAGCCATTCACTTCTTGGTTTGTATCCCAGGAGATCTCCACCTTCAGCATGACACCAAAATCTGAGGCTGGGGGTAGTGGCTGAACTCTCACAGTCCTCCTGACACCGGACGGTCCAAACAGTTCGCCTGACAGCTGCAGCTTCAGGCATTCAGCCGGCATGAGACCTGCTTCCCCGCATTAATAACAGCAACCTCGACTCCAACGACAGAACCTCTCATGGGCGGAGATTCTTATACGGCCGATTTGCATGGGCTCAGTGGGATCCTGAGCAGGAAACAGGCTGGTCATGGTCTGAGAGTGGGGCTTGGAACTAAAATGCATTGAGGCCGGGCTCAAGCTAGCCCTCTTTGACCTCTTGATGTAGCCCCACTTACACTCTGCCAGATGATTATTGAGACGAATAGATGGATCGATCAGAATTTCTAAGTCCTTGACTGGCTCTTCCAAGGCAAGGACATCCTTCAGTTCATCTCGGAGTCTATGATGGTATCGAGTGGCCAAGGCCTCCCTGTTCCAGCCACCCCCTTGGGCCAAGGTCCGAAACTCCAGGGAGTAGTTGGCCGCTGACCATCCACGCTGCTGATTCCTCTCTGAGGCTTGGCTGGCTCTGGCGGTCTGACGGAACATTCTGAATTCCTCTGAATCTGAACAAATCTCCCACCTGCATTCATAGAACATAGAACAGTACAGCACATTACAGGCCCTTCAGCCCACAATGTTGTGCCGACCCTCAATCCCTGCCTCCCATATAACCCCTCACCTTAAATTCCTCCATATACCTGTCTAGTAGTCTCTTAAACTTCACTAGTGTATCTGCCTCCACCACTGACTCGGGCAGTGCATTCCACGCACCAACCACTCTGAGTGAAAAACCTTCCTCTAATATCCCCCTTGAACTTCCCTCCCCTTACCTTCAAGCCATGTCCTCTTGTACTGAGCAGTGGTGCCCTGGGGAAGAGGCACTGGCTGTCCACTCTGTCTATTCCTCTTAATATCTTGTACATCTCTATCATGTCTCCTCTCATCCTCCTTCTCTCCAAAGAGTAAAGCCCTAGCTCCCTTAATCTCTGATCATAATCCATACTCTCTGAACTAGGCAGCATCCTGCTAAATCTCCTCTGTACCCTTTCCAATGCTTCCACATCCTTCCTATACTGAGGTGACCAGAACTGGACACAGTACTCCACGTGTGGCCTAACTAGAGTTTTATAGAGCTGCATCAGTACATCGTGTCTCTTAAACTCTATCCCTCGACTGATGAAAGCTAACACCCCATAAGCTTTCTTAACTACCCTATCTACCTGTGAAGCAACTTTCAGGGATCTGTGGACATGTACCCCCAGATCCCTCTGCTCCTCCACACTACCAAGTATCCTGCCATTTACTTTCTACTCTGCCTTGGAGTTTGTCCTTCCAAAGTGTACCACCTCACACTTCTCCGGGTTGAACTCCATCTGCCACTTCTCAGCCCACTTCTGCATCCTATCAATGTCTCTCTGCAATCTTCGACAATCCTCCACACCATCTACAACACCACCAACCTTTGTGTCATCTGCAAACTTGCCAACCCACCCTTCTACCTCCACATCCAGGTCATTAATAAAAATCACAAAAAGTAGAGGTCCCAGAACAGATCCTTGTGGGACACCACTAGTCACAACCCTCCAATCTGAATGTACTCCCTCCACTACAACCCTCTGCCTTCTGCAGGCAAGCCAATTCTGAATCCACCTGGCTAAACTTCCCTGGATCCCATGCCTTCTGACTTTCTGAATAAGCCTACTGTGTGGAACCTTGTCAAATGCCTTACTAAAATCCATGTAGATCACATCCACTGCACTACCCTCATCTATATGCCTGGTCACCTCCTCAAAGAACTCTATCAGGCTTGTTAAGCACGATCTGCCCTTCACAAAGCCATGCTTACTGTCCCTGATCAGACCATGATTCTCTAAATGCCCATAGATCCTATCTCTAAGAATCTTTTCCAACAGCTTTCCCACCACAGACATAAGGCTCACTGGTCTGTAATTACCTGGACTATCCCTACTACCTTTTTTGAACAAGGGGACAACATTCGCCTCCCTCTAATCCTCCGGTATCATTCCAATGGACAATGAGGACATAAAGATCCTAGCCAGAGGTTCAGCAATCTCTTCCCTTGCCTCATGGAGCAGCCTGGGGAATATTCTGTCAGGCCCCGGGGACTTATCCATCCTAATGCACGGTGGCCCAGGCCAGGGCTCTTCCAGTCAGAAGAGAGATAATGAAGGCCACTTTTTTGTGCTCGAAAGGGAATTGGGACAGCTGGAGTTCGAACACTAATGAGCATTGAGTGAGCAAGCCACAGCAAGACACACACAAAGTGCTGGAGGAACTCAGCAGGCCATGCAGCTTCTACCGAAAAAAGTACAGTCGACATTTCAGGCCGAGACCCTTCAGCAGGACTCTGAAGGGACATCGACTACTCTTTTCCATAGATGTTGCCTGGCCTGCTGAGTTCCTCCAGCATTTTGTGTGCATTACAGCCACCAAGAGACCCATGACAACTCTGAAGGAGTTACAAGCTTCAGTGGCTGAGATGGGAGAGTCTGCACATACAACAACTGTTACCTCGGCACTTCACCAGTCACAGCTTAATGGGACAGTGGCAAAGAGAAAGCCACTATTGATAAAACTCACATGAAATCTCAGCTGGAGTTTGCCAGACGGTATGTGGGAGACTCTGATGTCAACTGGAAGATGCTCATATAGTCTGATGAAACAAAAATTTGAGCTTTTTGGCCATCAGACAGACTAAACTCTATGTTTGGCCTAAGCCAAACACAGCACATCATCAAAAACACACCATCCCTACCGTGAAGCACGGTGATGGCTGCATCATGCTGTGGGGATGCTTCACTGCAGCAGGCCCTGGAAGGCTTGTGAAGGCAGAGGGTAAAACAAATGCAGCAAAATACAGGGAAATCCTGGAGGAAAACCTGATGCCGTCTGCAAGAGAACTGAGACTTGGGAGAAGATTTGTTTTCCAGCAAGTCAATGACCCCAAGCATAAAGCCATAGCCAAACAGGAATGGCTTAAAAACAAGTTAATGTCCTGGAGTGGCCACGTCAGAGACCAGACCTCAATCCAATTGAGCTTGAGCAGTTTGTAAAGAAGAATGAGGAAAAGTTGCAGAGCCCAGATGTACAAAGATGACAGAGACCTATCCCACTGACTCAAGGATTAAATTGCTGCCGAAGGTACATGAGACCATAAGATCATAAGACAAAGGAGCAGAAGTCAGCCATTTGGCCCATCAAGTCTGCTCCGCCATTTCATCATGAGCTGATCCAATCTCCCCTTCAGTCCCATTCCCCCATCTTCTCACCATAACCTTTGATGCCCTGACTACTCGCATTAGGGAGTAATGAACAGACAGGAGGTAGGCAAATGGGTGACAGTCAGGAGAGGCAAGGGGGAGCAGACAGAGAGTGCAGAGCACCCCTGTGGCCGTTCCCAGCAACAATAAGTATACCGTTTTGGATACTGTTGATGGGGATGACCTACCAGGAACAAGTTGCGGTGGTCCTGTCTCTGGCACTGAGATTGGACCCTCGACTAGGAAGGAGAGGAGGGAAGAGAAGAGAGCAGTAGTGATAGGGGATTCTATAGTCAGGGGGGCAGATAGGAGATTTTGTGGGGAAGATCGGGAGTCTCGGATGGTATGTTGCCTCCCTCGTGCCGGGGTCCGGGACATCTCAGATCGGGTGCAGGTTATTCTCGAGCGGGAGAGCAAGAATCCAGATGTTGTGGTCCATGTAGGGACCAATGACATGGGTAGGATGAGTGAGGGGGTCCTGCGTAGGGAGTTCAGGGAGCTAGGTGTGAAGCTGAAGGGCAGGACCTCTAGGGTAACAATCTCAGGATTGCTACCTGTGCCACGTGCGAGTGAGGCAAGGAACAGAAGGATTATACAGATTAATACGTGGCTGAGAGGATGGTGCAGGAGGGAGGGCCTCAGGTTTTTAGATAATTGGGCTTTGTTCCAGGGAAGGTGGGATCTGTTCCGATGGGACAGTTTACACCTGAACTGGAGCGGTACTAACATTCTTGCAGGGAAGTTTGCTAGTGCTTCTCGAGGGGGTTTAAACTAAATTTGCAGGGGGCAGGGATCCAGAATGCGAGAGAGGATAGTGAGATGAAGAATAAAGGACAGGTGGGGACGACACGGTTCCAGAATATTAAGTGTGTAGTAGAGAAAGGTGAGGTGGAACAAGTGATAAGGAGGGCACATGTACAGACGGATGGTCTGACGGAACATGGAGTTAAATGTGCAGAAAGAATAAGTAAATTTAGGAAGGACAACAAAATTCAAGGGGTGTATAGCCCGATGGGAGTCTGGGGAGCTGGGTTAAGCACAACAGGCAGCGATTTAAACAGAGAGAGGAGAAATGGGCTAAAAATTCTATATCTGAATGCACAAAGTGTCAGAAATAAGGCGGATGAGCTTGAAGCCCAGGTGCGAATGGGTAACTATGATGTTGTTGGGATAATGGAGACATAGCTGCAGGGAGATCAGACCTGGGAAATGAATGTACAAGGGTATACATGCTATGTAGGGACAGAAATGTGGGCAGAGGGGGTGGGGTGGCCCTGTTGGTGAGGAATGAGATTCAGTCCTTTGCAAGGGGGGACATAGGATCAGGAGAAGTAGAGTCTGTGTGGATAGAACTGAGGAACAGTAAGGGCAAAAAGACCCCAATGGGTGTTGTCTACAGGCCACCAAACAGTAGCATGGATATTGGGTGCATGTTGAATAGGGAGTTAACATTGGCATGTGGCAAAGGTAATGTCGCAGTAGTTATGGGGGATTTCAACATGCAGTTGAACTGGGAGAATCAGATTGGTGCTGGACCCCAGGATAGGGAGTTTGTAGAATGCCTACGGGATGTATTCTTGGAACAGCTTGTACGAGAGCTGACCAGGGACAAGGCTATTCTGGATTTAGTCTTGTGTAATGAACAGGATTTGATAAGCGATCTTGAAGTAAAGAATCCATTAGAAGGTAATGACCATAATATGATAAGTTTTTATCTGCAATTTGAGAAGGATAAGGGCAGATCGGAGGTGTCAGTGTTGCAGTTGAACAGGGAAGACTATGGAGCCATGAGGGAGGAGCTGGCCAAAGTTAACTGGACGGATATCCTAGCAGAAAAGACAGTGGAACAGCAATGGCAGGTATTCTTGGGAATAAAGCACAAGGGGCAAAATCAGTTCATACCCCGGAGAAGGAAGGATTCAAAGAGGGGGAAGGGGCCACAGTGGTTGACAAAGGAAGTCAGAGATTGCATAGCATTAAAAAAAAAGGAAGTATGACAGAGCTAAGGTGAGTGGGAGGACAGATGATTGGGAAATTTTTAAGGAACAGAACTTAACTAAAAAGGCAATACGGGGAGAAAAAATGAGGTACGAACGCAAGCTAGCCAGGAATATAAAGGAAGATAGCAAAAGCTTTTTAGGTATGTGAAGAGAAAGAAGATAGTTAACAATGTTGGGCCCTTGAAGAATGAATTGGGTGAAATGGTTATGGGAAACAGAGAAATGGCAGAAGAATTTAATAAGTATTTTAGATCTGTCTTTACTAGGGAAGACACAAGCAATCTCCCAGATGTATGGATGGGCCAAGGACATAGGGTAACAGAGGAAATGAAACAGATTGACATTAGGAAGGAAATGGTGATGAGTGGACTGATGGGACCGAAGGCTGACAAATCCCCAGGTCCAGATGGTCTGCATCCTAGAGTACTAAAGGAGGTGGCCCATGTGGATGCATTTGTAATCATTTTCCAATGTTCCTTAGATTCAGGATCAGTTCCTGAGGATTGGAGAATGGCTAATGTTATCCCACTTTTTAAGAAAGGAGGGAGGGAGAAAACAGAGAACTATCGACCTGTCAGCCTAACATCAGTAGTGAGGAAGATGCTGGAGTCCATTATTAAAGATGAAATAGTGGCATATCTAGATAGCAGTGATAGGATTGGGCCGAGCCAGCATGGATTTACCAAGGGCAAATCATGTTTGACTGATCTATTGGAGTTTTTCGAGGATGTAAGCAGGAAGTTAGACAAGGGAGATCCAGTGGATGTAGTGTACCTCAATTTTCAGAAGGCATTTGATAAGGTCCCACATAAGAGATTGGTGGGTAAAATCAGAGCTCATGGCATTGGGGGGGAAGATATTGACATGGATAGAAAACTGGTTGGCAGATAGAAAGCAAAGGGTAACGGTGAATGGGTGTTTCTCGGAATGGCAGGTGATGACTAGTGGGGTGCCACAGGGCTCGGTATTGGGACCACAGCTGTTTACGATTTACATCAACGATTTAGATGAAGGCATTGAGAATAACATCAGCAAGTTTGCTGATGATACTAAGCTGGGTGGCAGTGTGACATGTGATGAGGATGTTAGAAGAATTCAGGGTGACTTGGATAGGCTGAGTGAGTGGGCAGATACTTGGCAGATGACGTTTAATGTGAATAAGTCTGAGCTTATCCACTTTGGGAGTAAGAACAGGAAGGCAGATTATTATCTGAACGGTGTAGAGTTAGGTAAGGGAGAAATACAAAGAGATCTAGGAGTCCTTGTTCATCAGTCACTGAAGGTGAATGAGCAAGTGCAGCAGGCAGTGAAGAAGGCTAATGGAATGTTGGCCTTTATTACAAAGGGAATTGAGTACAAGAGCAAGGAAATCCTCTTGCATTTGTACAGGGCCCTGCTGAGATCACACCTGGAGTATTGTGTACAGTTTTGGTCTCCAGAGTTAAGGAAGGACATCCTGGCTATAGAGGAAGTGCAGCGTAAATTCACGAGGTTAATTTCTGGGATGTCTGGACTGTCCTACGCAGAGAGGTTAGAGAGACTGGGCTTGTACACGCTGGAATTAAGGAGATTGAGAGGGAATCTGATTGCAACATATAGGATTATTAAAGGATTGGACAAGATAGAGGCAGGAAATATGTTCCAGATGCTGGGAGAGTCCAGTACCAGAGGGAGAGGCCTGCACACTCCAAAGGACCTCAGTCTCCTCAGGAAGTGGAGGTGACTCTGGTCCTTCTTGTAAACAGCCTCTGTGTTGGTACTCCATCAAGTTTGTCAAATAGTAGATTTCCTCAGGGATCTGCTGTTTGCAATGTGTAAACATGATCTGGATGATAACGTAGCAAGTTTGCAGATGATACCAAGATTGGTGCAGTTGTGGATAGTGTAGAGGCCTGGTAAAGAATACAGCACAATATACATCAATTGCAGATGTGGGCTGAGAAATGGCAAGAGTTTAATCCAGATACAGTACCTATAACTCCCCATGGCCTTGGACTCACAGACCCATAGACAACTGGCCTCCAACCTCCAGACAATCTGACTCAGGGGCTTCTACCTCCAGGCTTGAAGCCTCTGTCTCCAGACATGCCAACTTTAATTGTTCGACCTTTAGGCTTTGGGCTTCTATCTCTGTACTTGCCAATATCTGGCAGGGTGTAACGCTGTCTTTAATGGCACTAGACTCAGCTTTGTACAAATTAATATTTTTTAGATATTAATTAATTATGTAAAACATTCTCTGAATTAAGTCCAAATTATAATTTCCACTGCCTTTAGTTTTGATGATAATGACTTAATTAGTCAGGATTAATAATAATCCTTTAATTTGCATAAGATTCTGATTGAACTCAGTCACTGGCGCCCACTCCAGTCAGAAGTTTATCCACTTCGTGCTGATCACAGGGTGATCTCCCAGCTGTCAAGATTGGAGTTCACTCACTGCACGGACCAGGAGGTCATCTGAGACTATGGGGCATGTGGTTAAGGTCAGGGAGGAAGATTTAAAGGCAAATTTAAAATTAGAAAGTTGTTTTTTATTACGAAACATGCTGAGATACAGTGAAAAGCATTTTATACTATTTATACAGATTAAAGAATTTCATATTGGGTTGAAGTAGAACGCAGTAAGACAATTACAGAGAAACTGAAGTAGAGGCAGACAATGAGGTGCAAGGTCATAATGAGGTAGCTTGAGAGGTCAAGGGTTTACTTTGCCCTACAAGAGAACGTTCCTTCTTTCTTTTTGTATTTGTACAATTTGTTGTCTTTTGCACACTGGTTGACCACCCTGTTGGATTGGTCTTTCATTGGTTCTTAGATTTATTGTGTATGCCCACAAGAAAATGAATCTCAGCGTTGTACATGGTGACATATATTTACTTTGAACTTTGTTCAATCATCTTATGAAAGTTGTATAGAAGCTGTCCTGAGCACGATGGTACGTGCATTCATGTTGTACCTTCTGTCCAAGGGTGAGGGGAGGAGAGAGAGTGTCCAGGGTGGGTGAGTTTTTTCTCAGACAGTGAGAAGTCCATGGAGGTGAGGTCGTTTTTTGTGACGTTCTGAGCTGTGTCCACAACTCTACAGTTTTTCGTAGTCACAGCCAGGAGTCGTGATGCGTGCAGAAAGGATACTTTCTATGGTACAGCAATAAAGTTTTGTGAGGGTCAAAGGGGATATGCTAAATTCCTTTAGCCTCCTGAGGAAACAGAGGTGTTGGTGGGCTTTCCGGTCATCACAGGCTATTGGTGGGGTTCACTCCCTGGAACTCGAGGCTCTCAACCCTCTTGTCCTTAGCACTGTTGATAAAAACAGGAGCATGAGTACCATCTTCTCCCCCATACCCCCCCCCCCCCACAACCTTCCTAACATCAAGGACCACCTCTTCTGTTTTGCTGACATTGAGGGAATCGTTGTTGTCATGACAACACATCACTGCGCTCTCTATTTCTTCCTGTATTTCAACTCATCATTATTAGAGATATGGCCCACCACGGTGGAGTCATCTGCAAACCTGCAGATGGAGTGGGAGCAGAATTTGATCGGGGGCACAATTCGGCAGGGTTCCATGTCCTTCTAATAAGATGATCAGAACTGAACACAATATTCTGATTCAGATTAATTTATTTATCACATATTCACCGAAGCAGACAGTTAAATATTTGTTTTGCATTAACAACATCCCAGGAGAAGTGGTAGAGGTGGGTACACTTTCAATCTTTAAAGCATATATTTAAAGCAGAGGTTGATAGGTTCTTGATTAGTCAGAGTGTCAAAGGTTACAGGAGGAAGACAGGAGAATGAGGTTGAGAGGGATAATAAATCAGCCATGATGGAATGGTAGAGCGGACTCAATGGACAAAATAGCCTAAGTTTGCTCCGATATCTTTTGGTTTTTATCCTCTCCCCTTCACTGTGCCTGAACATAGATCACAGAACAGTGCAGTACACTACAGGCCCTTCAGCCCACCAGCCTGTGCCAACCAAGATCAATCTAACCCTTCCCTCCCATGTAGCCTCCATTTTTCTATCATCCATGTGCCATCTAAGAATCTCTTAAGTGTCCCGAATGTACCTGCAACCACTACCAGCCCTGGTAGGGTGTTCCACACACCCACCACTGTGTGTTTTAAAAAAAACCCACCTCTGACATTCCCCTTACAACTTCCTCAAATCACCTTAAAATTATCCCTCCTGGTATTAATTTGCTCTGGAAATGACCCTGGCTGTTCACTCGATCCATGCCTCATCATCTTGTACACCTCTATCAAGTCACCTCTCACCCGCTCCAGCGAAAAGCTCTAGCTTGCTCAACCCTTCCTCATAAGTGCTCTCTAATCCAGGCAGCATCCTGGTAAATCTCCTCTGCACCCTCTCTAATCCAGGCAGCATCCTGGTAAATCTCCTCTGCACCCTCTCTAATCCAGGCAGCATCCTGGTAAATCTCTGCCCCCTCTCTAATCCAGGCAGCATCCTGGTAAATCTCCTCTGCACCCTCTCTAATCCAGGCAGCATCCTGGTAAATCTCCTCTGCACCCTCTCTAATCCAGGCAGCATCCTGGTAAATCTCCTCTGCACCCTCTCTAATCCAGGCAGCATCCTGGTAAATCTCCTATGCACCCTCTCTAATCCAGGCAGCATCCTGGTAAATCTCCTCTGCATCCTCTCTAATCCAGGCAGCATCCTGGTAAATCTCTGCACCCTCTCTAAAGCTTCCACGTCCTTCCTGTAATGAGGCAACCAGAACTGTATGCAAAATGTGTTGAGACCATTCTCCTGTACTCTCTCTCCAAGCCCCATAACCTCACTCCATTTTGATCATGAGTAATCTTTTATTTTATCTCTGAAATAGAATGTTTCACATCCTCCTACGTTGTCCCTGTTTGTCAGATCTTTGTCCACTCATGTAATCTAAAAACCTCTCTCTGTAGTTTCCCTACATCCTTGTCACAACTGATCCTGACCTTCTGTCATCCACACCTGCATTCTTGACCCTACTTCAACCATGACCTCACATTCAGAATCAGAATCAGGTTTACTATCTCGGGCTCATGTCATGAAATTTGTTGTTCTGGGCTCATTGTCCATTCTGAAACCTTATGGTGATGGGGAAGAAGCTGTTCCTAAAACATTCTGTGTCTTCACACTCCTGTGCCTGCTTCTTCAAGGTAGCAATGAGAAGAGGACATGCCCTGGGTGATGGGGCTCCTGAATGATGGATGCTGACTTTTAAAGGCATCGCCCGTGGAAGATGCCCTCGATGGCAGTGCCCATGAAGGAGCTGTCCGAGTTTACAACTCTCTGCAGCTTTTACGTTCCTGTGCAGTGGCCTCTGCGTACCATTTAGAATGATTGCCACAGCACATCTGTGGAAATTTGCAAGAGTCTTTGATGACATTCCAAATCTCCTCAAACTCTGAATGAAATATAACCATATAACCAGATAACAATCACAGCACGGAAACAGGCCATCTCGGCCCTCCTAGTCCGTGCCGAACTCTTACTCTCACCTAGTCCCACCTACCCGCACTCAGCCCATAACCCTCCACTCCTTTCCTGTCCATATACCTACCCAATTTTACCTTAAATGACACAACTGAACTGGCCTCTACTACTTCTACAGGAAGCTCATTCCACACAGCTATCACTCTCTGAGTAAAGAAATACCCCCTCGTGTTTCCCTTAAACTTCTGCCCCCTAACTCTCAAATCATGTCCTCTTGTTTGAATCTCTCCTACTCTCAATGGAAACAGCCTATTCACGTCAACTCTATCTATCCCACTCAAAATTTTAAATACCTCGATCAAATCCCCCCTCAACCTTCTACGCTCCAATGAATAGAGACCTAACTTGTTCAACCTTTCTCTGTAACTTAAGTGCTGAAGCCCAGGTAACATCCTAGTAAATCGTCTCTGCACTCTCTCTAATTTATTGATATCTTTCCTATAATTCGGTGACCAGAACTGTACACAAACGGTGACCAGAAATGTAGTCACTGTTACGCCTTATCTGTAATTGCATCAATATGTTTTGTCCAGGATAGAATTTCAGAGATGTTGACACCCAAGAACTTGAAAACTGCTCACCCTTTCACTTCTGATACCTCAATGACAACTGTTATGTGTTCCATTGACTTCCCTTTTCTGAAGTTCACCACCAAGGAAATTCACCACCAGTTCCTTGGTCTTACTGATGTTGAGTGCAAGGCTATTGTTGTGATACCACTCAACTGCCTGTATACCTCACTCCTGTATGCCTCTGTAAAGATTTCCATGGCTTTACCGCAGCCGAGGCTCCCGGCCAAAGCCTCAGCTGGTTCATCCTCAGAAATCCAAAATGTCCAGGAGCAGGTCAGGGGTTGGGAATAATGTTGTGAGAGATTCAAATCCCAACAGCCCATAGTGTGTAAATCACAACAGCCCATAGTGTGTAAATCCCTACAGCCCAACAGCCCATAGTGTGTAAATCCCTGCAGCCCCACAGCCCATGGTGTGTAAATCCCAACAGCCCATAGTGTGTAAATCCCTACAGCCCAACAGCCCATGGTGTGTACATCCCAACAGCCCATAGTGTGTAAATCCCTACAGCCCAACAGCCCATAGTGTGTAAATCCCTGCAGCCCCACAGCCCATGGTGTGTAAATCCCAACAGCCCATAGTGTGTAAATCCCTACAGCCCAACAGCCCATGGTGTGTACATCCCAACAGCCCATAGTGTGTAAATCCCTACAGCCCAACAGCCCATAGTGTGTAAATCCCAACAGCCCATAGTGTGTAAATCCCTACAGCCCATGGTGTGTACATCCTAACAGCCCATGGTGCGTACATCCCTACAGCCCAACAGCCCATAGTGTAAATCCCAACAGCTCAACAGCCCATAGTGTGTAAATCCCTACAGCCCAACAGCCCATAGTGTGTAAATCCCAAAAGCCCATGGTGTGTACATCCCAACAGCCCAACAGCACATGGTGTGTAAATCCCAACAGCCCAACAGCCCATGGTGTGTACATCCCAACAGCCCAACAGCCCATGGTGTGTACATCCCAACAGCCCATAGTGTGTAAATCCCTACAGCCCAACAGCCCATGGTGTGTAAATCCCAACAGCCCATAGTGTGTAAATCCCAACAGCCCATAGCGTGTAAATCCCAACAGCCCATAGTGTGTAAATCCCAACAGCCTAACAGCCTGTGGTGTGTAAATCCCAACAGCACAACAGCCCATAGTGTGTAAAACCCAACAGCCTAACAGCCCATGGTGTGTAAATCCCAACAGCCCAACAGCCCATAGTGTGTAAATCCCAACAGCCCATGGTGTGTAAATCCCAACAGCCCATAGTGGGTAAATCCCAACAGCCCATTGTGGGTAAATCCCAACAGCACAACAGCCCATGGTGTGTAAATCCTACAGCCCAACAGCCCATAGTGTGTAAATCCCAACAGCCCAACAGCCCATGGTGTGTAAATCCCTACAGCCCAACAGCCCATGGTGTGTAAATCCCAACAGCCCAACAGCCCATGGTGTGTAAATCCCTACAGCCCAACAGCCCATGGTGTGTAAATCCCAACAGCCCAACAGCCCATGGTGTGTAAATCCCTACAGCCCAACAGCCCATGGTGTGTAAATCCCTACAGCCCAACAGCCCATGGTGTGTAAATCCCAACAGCCCATGGTGTGTAAATCCCAACAGCCCAACAGCCCATTGTGTGTAAATCCCAACAGCCCATAATGTGTAAATCCCAACAGCTCATAGTGTGTAAATCCCTACAGCCCAACAGCCCATGGTGTGTAAATCCCTACAGCCCAACAGCCCATGGTGTGTAAATCCCAAAAGCCCATGATGTGTAAATCCCAACAGCCCATAGTGGGTAAATCCCAACAGCCCATTGTGGGTAAATCCCAACAGCACAACAGCCCATGGTGTGTAAATCCTACAGCCCAACAGCCCATAGTGTGTAAATCCCAACAGCCCAACAGCCCATAGTGTGTAAATCCCAACAGCCCAACAGCCCATGGTGTGTAAATCCCTACAGCCCAACAGCCCATGGTGTGTAAATCCCAACAGCCCATAGTGTGTAAATCCCAACAGCCCAACAGCCCATGGTGTGTAAATCCCAACAGCCCAACAGCCCATGGTGTGTAAATCCCAACAGCCCAACAGCCCATGGTGTGTAAATCCCTACAGCCCAACAGCCCATGGTGTGTAAATCCCAACAGCCCATGGTGTGTAAATCCCTACAGCCCAACAGCCTATAGTGTGTAAATCCCTACAGCCCATGGTGTGTACATCCCAACAGCCCAACAGCCCATGGTGTGTAAATCCCTACAGCCCAACAGCCCATGGTGTGTAAATCCCTACAGCCCAACAGCCCATAGTGTGTAAATCCCTACAGTCCAAAAGCCCATAATGTGTAAATCCCAAAAGCCCATGGTGTGTACATCCCAACAGCCCATGGTGTGTAAATCCCAACAGCCCAACAGCCCATAGTGTGTACAACGCCAGCCCATAGTGTGTAAATCCCAACAGCACAACAGCCCATGGTGTGTAAATCCCAACAGCCCATGGTGTGTAAATCCCAACAGCCCAACAGCCCATGGTGTGTAAATCCCAACAGCCCATAGTGTGTAAATCCCAACAGCCCAACAGCCCATGGTGTGTAAATCCCAACAGCCCATAGTGTGTAAATCCCAACAGCCCAACAGCCCATGGTGTGTAAATCCCAACAGCCCAACAGCCCATAGTGTGTAAATCCCAGCAGCCCAACAGCCCATAGTGTGTAAATCCCTACAGCCCATGGTGTGTACATCCTAACAGCCCATGGTGCGTACATCCCTACAGCCCAACAGCCCATAGTGTGTAAATCCCAACAGCTCAACAGCCCAACAGCCCATAGTGTGTAAATCCCTACAGCCCAACAGCCCATAGTGTGTAAATCCCAAAAGCCCATGGTGTGTACATCCCAACAGCCCAACAGCCCATGGTGTGTAAATCCCAACAGCCCATGGTGTGTACATCCCAACAGCCCATAGTGTGTAAATCCCAACAGCCCATAATGTGTAAATCCCAACAGCCCATGGTGTGTACTTCCCAACAGCCCATGGTGTGTAAATCCCAACAGCCCATGGTGTGTAAATCCCAACAGCCCATAGTGTGTAAATCCCAACAACCCATGGTGTGTAAATCCCAACAGCACATGGTGTGTAAATCCCAACAGCCCATGGTGTGTACATCCCAACAGCCCATGGTGTGTAAATCCCAACAGCCCATGGTGTGTAAATCCCTACAGCCCAACAGCCCATGGTGTGTAAATCCCAACAGCCCAACAGCCCATGGTGTGTAAATCCCAACAGCCCATGGTGTGTGAGGGAACACTCCCCACTTTCCTGGATGAGTGTGGCTCCAACAACTCTTGAGAAGCTCAACACCGTATGGTCATCAAATCATAGAGCAGTACAGCACAGAAACAGCCACTTTGGCCTATCTAGTCTGTTACGAACATTTAAACTGCCTAGTCCCATTGATCTGCACCTAGACCATCCATATCCCTCTCATCCATATACCGATCCAAATTTCTCTTCAATGTTGCAATCAACCCCTCATCCACCACTTCCACTGCAAGATCATAAGAACGTAACATAAGAAATAGGAGCAGGAGTAGGCCATCTGGCCCATTGAGCCTGCCCCACCATTCAATAAGATCATGGCTGATCTGTCCGTAAACTCAGTTCCATCGACCTGTCTTTTCCCCATAACCCTTAATTCCCCTGTTGTGTAAAAATCTGTCTAACTGTATCTTAAATATATTTAGCGAAGCAGCCTCAGCTGCTTCCCTGGGCAGAGAATTCCACAGATTCACCACTCTCCTCATCTCCGTCCTAAATCTTCTCCCCTGAATCTTGAGGCAATGTCCTCTAGTTCTAGTCTCACCTACCAATGGAAACAACTTTCCTACTATCTTATCTATCCCTCTCAAAATGGTGTATTTTTCTATAAGATCCCCTCTCATTCTTCTGAATTCCAGAGAGTATAGTCTCAGGTGGCTCAATCTCTCCTCATAGGTTAACCCCTTCATCCCTGGAATCAACCCGGTGAACCTCCTCTGCACTGCTTCCAAAGCCAGTATGTCCTTCCTCAAGTATGGAGACCAGAACTGCACACAGTACTCCAGGTGCGGCCTCACCAGTACCCTGTACAGTTGCAGCATGACCTCCCTGCTCAGAACTCAACATTCTGTTTTCCTTCTTAATAGTCTGTTGTACCTGCAAGCCAACTTTTTTGCAATTCATGCACAAGCACTCCCAAGTCCCTCTGCACAAAAGCATGCTGCAATCTTTCACCATTTAAATAATAATCTGCTCTTCTATTATTCCTTCCAAAGTGGAAATCTCGCATTTACCAATGTTGTATTCCATCTGCCAGACCTTGGCCCACTCACTTAACCTATCTATATCCCTCTGTCGACTCTCCATATCTTCTGTACAATTTGCTTTTTCACTCAGTTTAGTGTCATCAGCAAACTTTGCTACACTACTCTCAGTCCCCTCTTCCAAATCATCAATGTAAATTGTAAACAGTTCATTCCATACTCTCAACTCCCTCTGAAAGGTCCCCCTCATTTTTCCCTTAAACATTTCACCTTTCACCCTTAACCCATGACTTCTAGTTGTAGTCTCACCCCACAGCAGAAAAAGCTAGCTTGCATAAACCCTATCTATACCCATCATAATTTTGTACACCTCTATCAGATCTTTCCTCAATCTTTTGTGTTCTAGGGAATGAAGCTCCAACCTATTTAATCTTCCCTTATAACTCAGGTCCTCCAGTCACAGCAACATCTTTGTAAATCTGATTTACATCTTTCCGGTATGTAGGTGATCAAACCTGGACACAATAGCACACGTTAGGCCTCATCAATGTCTTGTACTATTACACAAATGTCTTAAACCATGATGAACAAGGCAACCCTCCTGATTAAAATCACATGCATGCCAGTAAACACCCTCTCTCCTTCCAACCCACTAAACGTCCGGAATTTAATGCAGACAAGTGTGAGGTGTTGCACTTTGTGAGGTCAAGTCCGGATAGGGTTTAAACGTTGAGCTGTGGGGCACTGAAGAATGTCGTGGAACAGAGGGATAGAAGCATAGAAATCCACAGCACATTACAGGCCCTTCAGCCCACAATGTTGTCTTGACCATGTAACCTACTCTAGAAACTGCCTAGAATTTCCCTACTGCAGAGCCCTCAATTTTTCTAAGCCGCATGTACCTATCAAAGAGTCTCTTAAAAGACATTGTATCTGCCTCTACCACCTTCACTAGCAGTGCACTCCATGCACCCACCACTCTCTCTGTAAAAAACTTAGCGACTTCCAAGCATCTTAAAACTAAGCCCTTCATGTTAGCCATTTCAGCCCTGGAAAAAAGCTTCTGGCTATCCACAAGATCATCTTCACCTCTGATCCTCTGCCGCTCCAAGTTCACTCAACCTATTCTCATAAGGCATGCTCTCCAAACCAGACAACATCCTTGTAAATCTCCTCTGCACTCTCTCTATAGCATCCACATCCTTCCTGTAGTGAGGAGACCAGAACTGAACACAGTAGTCCAAGTGGGTTCTCATCTAGGTCTTATATAGCTGTAACATTACCTCAAGGCTCTTGAACTCAGTTGATGAAGGCCAACACACCATACATCTTCTTAACAACACTGCCAACTTGTGTAGCAGCTTTGAGTGTCCTAGGGACATTGACTCCAAGATATCACTGATCCTCCACACTGCCAAGAGTCTTAACATGAATTTTATATTCTGTCTTCATATTTGACCTACTGAAATGAACCACTTCACACTTATCTGGGTTGAACTCCATCTGCCACTTCTCAGCTAGCCAGTTCTTCTTCCTATCGATGTCCCTCTGTAACCTCTGACAACTTTCCAGACTATCAACAACACTTTTGGTACGATCAGAAGACTTACTAACCCACCCGTCTACTTCCTCTTCCAGATCATTTATAAAAATCACAAAGAGAAGGGGTCCCAGAACAAATTCCTGCTGAACACCACTGGTCACCAAACTCCATGCAGAATACGAACCATCCACAACCACCCTTTGCCTTCCATGGGCAAGCCAATTCTGGATTCACAAAGCAAGGTCTCCTTGGATCCCAAGCCTCATTACTTTCTGAATGAAATTCGCATGGGGAACCTTATCAAGTGTCCTACTGAAATCCATATACACCACATCCACTGCTCTACCTTCATCATTGTGCTTTGTTACATCCTCAAAGAATTCTATCAGGTTCACAAAGCATGACCTGCCCTTGACAAAGCCAGGCTGACTATCCTGAATCAGATTTTGTTTCGCCAAATGCTCATAAGTCCTGCCTCTCAGGATCTTCGCCAACAACGTCAAGTCAAGTCAAGTCAAGTCACTTTTTATTGTCATTTCGACCATAACTGCTGGTACAGTACGCAGTAAAAACGAGACGACATTTTTTCAGGATCATGGTGTTACATGGCACAGTACAAAAACTAGACTGAACTACATAAAAAACAATACAGAAAAAAAAACTACTCTAGACTACAGACCTACCCAGGACTGCATAAAGTGCACAAAACAGTGCAGGCATTACAATAAATAATAAACAAGACAATAGGCAGTAAGATGTCAGTCCAGGCGCTGGATATTGAGGAGTCTGATGGCTTGGGGGAAGAAACTGTTACATAGTCTGGTCGTGAGAGCCCGAATGCTTCAGTGCCTTTTCCCAGATGGCAGGAGGGAGAAGAGTTTGTATGAGGGGTGCGTGGGGTCCTTCGTAATGCTGTTTCCTTTACATATGCAGTGTGTAATGTAAATGTCCGTAATGGCAGGAAGAGAGACCCCAATGATCTTCTCAGCTGACCTCACTATCCGCTGCAGGGTCTTGCGATCTGAGATGGTGCAATTTCCGAACCAGGCAGTGATGCAGCTGTTCAGGATGCTCTTAATACAACCCCTGTAGAATGTGATGAGGATGGGGGGTGGGAGATGGACTTTCCTCAGCCTTCGCAGAAATTAGAGATGCTGCTGGGCTTTCTTTGCTATGGAGCTGGTGTTGAGGGACCAGGCGAGATTCTCCGTCAGGTGAACACCAAGAAATTTGGTGCTCTTAACGATCTTTACTGAGGAACCGTCGATGTTCAGCAGGGAATGGGTGCTCTGTGCCCTCCTGAAGTCAACAACCATCTCTTTTGTCCTGGTCACATTCAGAGACAGGTTGTTGGCTCTGCAACAGTCCGTTAGCTGCTGCACCTCCTCTCTGTAAGCTGACTCATTGTTCTTGCTGATGAGACCCACCACGGTCATGTCATCGGCGAACTTGATGATGTGGTTCGAGCTGTGTGTTGTAGCACAGTCGTGGGTCAGCAGAGTGAACAGCAGTGGACTGAGCACACAACCCTGGGGAGCCCCAGTGCTCAGTGTGATGGTGTTGGAGATGCTGCTCCCGATCCGGACTGACTGAGGTCTCCCAGTCAGGAAGTCTAGGATCCAGTTGCAGAGGGAGGTGTTCAGGCCCAGTAGGCTCATCTTTCCAATCAGTTTCTGAGGGATGATTGCATTGAATGCTGAACTGAAGTCTGTGAACAGCAGACGAACGTATGTGTCTTTTTTGGCCAGGTGGAGGGTGATGGCAATGGCGTCATCCGTTGAGTGGTTGGGACGGTACGCAAACTGCAGGGGGTCCAGTGAGGGGGCAGTAGGGTCTTGATATGCCTCATGACGAGCCTCGTGAAACACTTCATGATGATGGATGTAAGTGCAACGGGACGGTAGTCACTTAGGCAGGACACTGAAGACTTCTTCGGCATGGGGACGATGGTGATGGCCTTGAAGCATGTTGGAATGGTGACGCTGCTCAGGGAGATGTTGAAGATGTCGGTGAGAACATCTGCTAGCTGGTCTGCACATCCTCTGAGCACTCTACCAGGAATATTGTCTGGTCCAGCAGCCTTCTGTGGGTTGACCCTGCACAAGGTTCTCCTCACAACGGCCACGGTGTGACACAGCACCTGGGCATTTGGAGGAGGGGTGGACTTCCTCACCGCCACATCATTTTCTGCTTCAAACCGGGCGTAGAAATTGTTCAGCGCATCTGGGAGGGAGGCATCACCTGCACAGTCAGGTGATGTTGTCCTGTAATTGGTCATGTCCTGGATGCCCTTCCACATGCGCCTCGTGTCGCCGCTGTCCTGGAAGCGGCTGTGGATTCACTGGGCGTGTGCGTGCTTTGCCCCTCTGGTGGCTCGGGACAGTTTGGCCCTTGCTGTTGTTAGAGCTGCCTTGTCGCCTGCTCTGAAGGCGGAGTCATGGGTCCTCAGCAGCGCACGCACCTCTGCGGTCATCCATGGCTTCTGGTTGGCACGTATAGTGATGGTCTTGGACAGAGTAACATCATCAATGCACTTGCTGATGTAGCTGGTCACTGATGCTGTGTGCTCCTCTAAGTTGGTAGAGTCGCCATCGGTTGCAGCCTCCCTGAACATGTGCCAGTCTGTGTGCTCAAAGCAGTCTTGAAGAGCAGAGATGGCTCCTGCTGGCCAGGTTTTCAACTGCTTCTGAACTGGTCTGGAGCGCCTGACGAGCGGTCTGTATGCTGGGATTAGCAAAACAGAGATGTGGTCTGAGTAACCGAGGTGGGGGCAGGGCTCCACCTGGTACGCATCGGGGAACTTGCCCACCACTGAAGTAAGACTTACTAGTCTATAAATTCCTGGGTTAATTCTACTCCCTTTCTTGAACAAGGAAACAACGTTTGCAACCTTCCAATCCTCTAGTACTTCTTCTGTCCCTATTGATGATGCAAAGATCATTGCTAGAGGCTAAGCAATCTCCTCCCTCGCTTCCCACAGTTGCCTGGGTTATATCACATCCAGACCCAGCAACATAATTAACTTAATAGCTTTGAAAAGCTCCAGAACTTCTCTTTCCTACTGTTCATACACTCAAGTATTTCAGTCCATTCAACAGTTGCCAAGGTCTTTTTCACTGGTGAATACTGAAGCAAAGTAAATCTGGGAATTTATTTATTTATTTATTCCAGAAATACTTGGAAGTGGCAACATAGGTAGATAAAATCGTAAAGGAAGCTATTGGCACATTGGCTTTCATTTATCAGGAGATAGGATGTTATGTTGAATTTGTATAAGACATTGGTGAGGCCTAATTTGGAGTATGGAGTCCAGTTTTGGGTACCTACATTCAGGAAAAATGTAAATAAGGTTGAAAGAGTACCGAGAAAATTTACAAGAATTTTGCTGGACCTGAGTTATAGGGAAAAGTTGAACAGGTTAAGACTTTATTCCCTGGAGTGTAGAAGAATGAGTGGAGATTTGCTAGAAGTATACAACGTTATGAGGGATAGAGAGAGGGTAAATGCAAACAGGCTTATTCCACTGAGGTTGGTTGAATCTACAATTAGAGGTCATGAGTTAAGGGTGAAGGTGAAATATTCAATGGGAACCTGAGGGAGAAACTCTTCACTCAGAGGGTGGTGAGAGTGTGGAGTGAGCTGCCAGCAAAAATGATAGATACAGGTCCAATTACAATATTTAAGGGAAGTTTGGATAGGTATATGAATGGGGAGGGGTATGGAGGGCTATGGTCAATAGACAATAGACAATAGGTGCAGAAGTAGACCATTCGGCCCCTCGAGTCTGCACTGCCATTCTGAGATCATGGCTGATCATTCACTATCAATACCCAGTCCCTGCCTTGTCCCCATATCCCTTGATTCCCCTATCCATCAGATATCTATCTAGCTCCTTCTTGAAAGCATCCAGAGAATTGGCCTCCACCATCTTCCGAGGCAGTGCATTCCACACCTCCACAACTCTCTGGGAGAAGAAGCTCTTCCTCAACTCTGTTTTAAATAACTGACCTCTTATTCTCAATCCATGCCCACTGGTACTGGACTCTCCCAACATCTGGAACATATTTCCTGCCTCAATCCTATCAAATCCTTTAATTATCTTAAACGTTTCAATCAGATCCCCTCTCAATCTCCTCAATTCCAGCGTGTACAAGCCCAATCTCTCCAATCTCTCTGCGTAAGACAGCCCTGCCATCCCAGGAATCAACCTAGTGAATCTACGCTGCACTTCCTCAATTGCCAGAATGTCCTTCCTTAAACCTGGAGACCAAAACTGTACACAATATTCCAGGTGTGGTCTCACCAGGGCCCTGTACAAATGCAAAAGGACATCCTTGCTCTTGTACTCAATTCCCCTTGTAACAAAGGCCAACATTCCATTTGCCCTCTTCACTGCCTGTTGCACTTGCTCATTCACCTTCATTGACTGGTGAACTAGGACTCCTAGGTCTCTTTGCATTTCTCCCTTACCTAACTCTACACCGTTCAGACAATACTCTGCCCTCTTGTTCCTGCTTCCAAAGTGGATAACTTCACATTTATTCACATTGAATGACATCTGCCAAGTATCTGCCCACTCACCCAGCCTATCCAAGTCTCCCTGTATTCTCCTAACGTCCTCTTCGCATGTTACACTGCCACCCAGTTTAGTATCGTCAACAAACTTGCTGATATAGTTTTCAATGCCCTCATCTAAATCATTGACATAAATCGTAAAGAGCTGTGGTCCCAATACAGAGCCCTGTGGTACCCCACTAGTCACCTCCAGCCAGTCCGAGAAACACCCATTCACTACTACCCTTTGCTTTCTATCTGCCAACCAGTTTTCTATCCATGTTGAAACCCTGCCCCCAATGCCATGAGCTCTGATTTTACTCACCAATCTCCTATATGGCACCTTATCGAATGCCTTCTGCAAATCTAGGTACACAACATCCACTGGCTTACCCTCGTCTAACATCCTTGTTACACCCTCAAAAAACTCCAACAGATTAGTCAAGCATGATTTGCCCTTGGTAAATCCATTCTGGCTCGGCCTAATCCTATTACTGCCATCAAGATGTGCCACTATTTCGTCCTTAATAATGGACTCAAGCATCTTCCCCACGACTGACGTTAGACTAACAGGGCGATAGTTCTCCGTTTTCTCCTTCCCTCCCTTCTTGAAAAGTGGGATAACATTAGCCACTCTCCAATCTTCAGGAACTGATCCTGAATCTAAGGAACATTAGAAAATGATTACCAATGCATCCGCAATTTCCTGAGCCACCTCATTTAGAACCCTCGGATGCAGACCATCTGGACCCGGGGATTTATTAGCCTTCAGTCCTACCAGTCTACTCATCACAGTTTCTTTCCTAATGTCAATCTGTCTCAATTCCTCTGATATCTTATGACCCTGGCCCATCCATACATCTGGGAGATTGCTTGTGTCCTCCCTGGTGAAAACAGATCTAAAGTACGCATTAAATTCTGTTGCCATTTCCCTGTTTCCCATAACAATTTCTCCCAATTCATTCTTCAAGGGGCCAACATTGTTCTTAACTATCTTCTTTCTCTTCACATAGCTAAAAAAGCTTTTGCTATCTCCTTTTATATTCCTGGCTAGACTGAGCTCATACCTGATTTTTTTCTCTCCGTATTGCTTTTTTAGTTAAGATCTGCTGTTCCTTAAAACTTTCCCAATCATCTGTATTCCCACTCATCTTAGCCCTGTCATACTTCTTTTTCTTTAATGCTATACAATCTCTGACTTCCTTTGTCAACCACTGTAGCCCCTTCCCCCTCTTTGAATCCTTCCTTCTCATTGGAATGAACTGCTTTTTCATCTTTTGTATTATCCCCAAGAATATCTGCCACTGCTGATCCACTGTCTTTCCTGCCAGGGCATCCGCCCATTTAACTTTGGCCAGCTCTTCCCTCATGGCTCCGTAGTCTCCTTTATTTAATTGCAACACTGACATCTCTGATCTGCCCTTATCCCTCTCAAATTGTAGATAAAAACTTATCATGTTATGATCACTACTTCCTAATGGCTCCTTTACTTCAAGATCACTTATCAATTCCTGTTCATTACACATCACCAAGTCCAAAATAGCCTCGTTCCTGGTTGGCTCAAGCACAAGCTGTTCCAAAAATACATCCCTTAGACACTCCACAAACTCCCTATCCTGGAGTCCAGCACCTACCTGATTCTCCCAGTTCACCTGCATGTTGAAATCTCCCATAATGACTGCATTACCTTTAGCACATGCCAATGTTAACTCCCTAATCAACTTGTACCCAATATCCATGCTACTGTTTGGGGGCCTGTACACAACACCCATTAAGGTCTTTTTACCCTTACTGTTCCTCAGCTCAATCCACACAGACTCTACTTCCCCTGTTCCCAAGTCACCTCTTGCTAAGGACTGAATGTCATTCCTCACCAACAGGGCCACCCCAACCCCTATTCCCATATTTCTGTCTCTACGATAGCATGTATACCCTGGTACACTCAATTCCCAGGCCTGATCCCCTTGAGGCCATGTCTCCGTTATCCCAACAATATCGTAGTTCCCCATTTTCATCTGAGCTTCAAGCTCATCTGTCTTATTTCTGACACTACGTGCATTCAAGTATAGAATTCTTAGCCCATTCCTCCTCTCTTTGCTTAAAACACTGTCTACTGTACCTAACCCAGCTCCTTGAACTTCCATCGGGCTAATTGCACCCTGAATTTTGATGACTTCTCAAGATCACCCAAACCTTCTACACATTTAACCCCATGCTCCTTCTGACCAACCCTCTGGATCTGGATCCCTGCCCCCTGCACATCTAGATTAAACCCCCCAGAGCAGCACAGGCAAACACTCCTGCAAGAATGTTAGTACCCCTCCGGTTCAGATGTAGACCATCCCTTCGAAACAGATCCCAATGTCCCTGGAACAAAGACCAATTATCCAAACACCTGAACCCTTCCTTCCTGCACCATGCTCTCAGCCTCGTATTAATGTGCATAATCATTCTATTCTTCGCCTCACTCGCACGTGGCACAGGTAGCAATCCAGAGATTGTCACCCTGGAGGTCCCGCCTTTCAGCTTCACTCCTAACTCCCTGAACTCTCTAAGCAGGATCCCCTCACTCACCTTACCTACATCATTGGTTCCTACATGGACCACTACATCTGGGTTCATGCCCTCATTCTCAAGAATAGCCTGCACCCGATCTGAGATGTCCCGGACCCTGGCACCAGGGAGGCAACATACCATCCGAGACTCCCGATCTGCCACACAAAATCTCCTATCTGCCCCCCTGACTATAGAATCCCCTAAAACTATCGCTCTCTTCTCTTCCCTCCTCCCCTTTCTAGTTGAGGGTTCAACCTCTGTGCCAGAGGCAGGACCACTGCAACTCATTCCTGGTAGGTCATCCCCATCAACAGTATCCAGTACGGTATACTTATTGTTAATGGGAATGGCCGCAGGGGTGCTCTGCTCTCTCTGCCTGCTCCCCCTGCCTCTCTGGACCGTCACCCATCTGCCTAAATCTTGGTTCTTTGGTGTGACTACCTCCCAATAACTCTTATCTATCTCTGCCTCCACCTCCTGAATGATCCGTAGTTCATCCAGCTCCTGCTCCAACTCCCTAACTCGGGCTGATAGGAGCTGCAGCTGGACGCACCTCTTGCAGGTGTGGTCATCAGGGACAACTGTGTTGACCCTGACCTCCCACATACTGCATACGGAGCACACCACTGCTCTGACTGTCTCCCCCATACCTGAACTGAATTAATAGAATGTCTAAAAAGCACCTAGCGACCTTACCTTCTTCCCCTCAGCGAGCAATCACACAGGCTTACCGAAGTCCCCTTACGCCGAAGCCCACTTAGCCAAAGCCCAGGACTCTGCTTCCATGGACTCCGCTGCCCGCTCTGACAAGAAGTCCTGCCTTTTAAAGTGCGCGCTCGACGCTGACATCACTCGCGCCTGCGCAGTTCCCCCTCCTCCACAGGTATTGATCAGGTAGGCTTAAATCCTACCTACACGGTCGAATTCTCTGAGCTCCCAGCTGAATCACAAGCTGTAACTTACTCCCGATTCAAATGACCACTCTGAAAAGAAGTCCTGCCTTTTAAAGTGTGCGCTCGACGCTGACGTCACTCGCTGATGGTCCTGGTGCAGGTTGATGGGACTAGCTCAGCATGGACTAGATGGGCCAAAGGGCCTGCTTCCATGCAAAGTGTTCAATCACTCTATCTCTCTCTCTCTACCACTGGCCCATAGTGTGGCTGCAGTCTGCACCATCTACAGAATTCACCACAGTTATTTGCTGAGGCTACTCTGAGAGCCCCTTCCGAAGCCTTCACCTGTCCCACTGAGGACAAGGGCAGTGAGGGGGAACACCTCAACCTGCAGGTTCACCTCCCAGTCACAGAGTAACTGGAGAAACTTATCACCTCTCCTTCATCACTACTCCATCCAAACCCTGGAAACCCCTTCCTACCAACCCTTTCCCCACACGGACTGGAGTGGGCTGGGGAGGAGGCTTCAACACAAGGGCCATGAGGAATAAACCATGCAGACACAACCAGCCCTGAAAATGAATCATGACAACTCCCTCGTATTCACCAATTAAACATTACTGTCTTACAATTCACTAAGTCCCAGCCTGGGGTCCTGTAGACGCCACTGTCTCAGTCCTGAGCTGACTGTGAACATTGAACTTTACTACACAGTGCATGACCTTTGACCCACAATGTTGTACTGACCTTTAACCTACTGATATTTAAAGAAAACCTGAGGGGAAATGTCTTCACTCGGAGGATGGTGAGAGTGTGGAATGAGCTGAGAGTACAAGTAGTGGACGTGTTCCAATGCAACATTTAGGAGAGGTTTGAATAGGTAAATGGATGGGAGGGGTACAAGGACTATGGTTGAAGTGTAGCTCGATGGGAGATGACAGACGACCAGCTTAGCATGTACTAGGTAGGCCAAAAGGCCTGCTTCCATGCTGTGGTGCTTTAATCCTCTACAATTAATATAATATTTCCCTTTCACATCACCCTCCATTTTTCTATCATTCATGTGCCTATCTAAGAGTTTCTTAAATGTCCCTAATGTATCTGCCTCTACCATTACCCCTGGCAGGGTGTTCCACACACACACCACTCTCTGTGTTGAAAACCCATCTTTGACATCCCTCCTATACTTTCCTCCAATCACACTAAAATTATGCCCCTCGTATTAGCCATTTCCTCTCTGGGGGAAAGTCTCTGGCTGTCCACTCAAAGTATGCCTTGTCTACCCACCACTGTGGATTAAACTAGCTAATGATGAGAGGCATTGATCATGTGGATAGTCAGAGGTTTTTTCCCACGGTTGAAATGGCTAGCACAGGAGGGCACAGTTTTAAAGTGCTTGGAAGTAGATACAGAGGAGATATCGGGTTATGTTTTTTACGCAGAGAGTGGTGACTGCGTGGAATGGGCTGCCGGTGACAATGGTGGAGGCGGATTCGATAGGGTCTTTTAAGAGACTCCTGGACTGGTATATGGAGCTCAGAAAAATAGAGGGCTATGGGTAACCCTAGGTAATTTCTAAAGTAATACATGTTCAGCACAGCTTTGTGGGCCAAAGGGCCTGTATTGTGCTAAAGATATTCTGTGTTTCTATGTTTCTAACATGTTGATGTAACCCAGAGAGAGAACATCACAGTAACCAGCCGCACAACATGGTTATTGAATGATAATGTTTGGGTGGTGAGTGAGCAGTACAGGAGAATGAAATAATTGTTACTCCAGATCTGATGCAGCACAAAATAAACACAATAAGATAATGACTACTACTACTACTACTACGTTGACTCAGGCCTAGGGGGCTGGCGTCGGGCACAGTCAGGTCAAGGTCTTGCCTTGCTACTAGTACCACATAGCCCAGTACTACCTGTCTCAGGTCGGGTTGTCAGCATCCCCTGCTGCATTTCGGTTAACCAGGGAGGAGGGTGTATCGGCACCCAGCAGAACTGAAAGCAAAACCTGTCAAAGGGCAGATGAACTCCTTGTGAGTTAACGGCCACCTACTGTCTGTGTGAGGAGTGGCGCGTCTTTCGTTTCACGTCTTGTAAGGCATAAGGCATAATAAGATCATGAACATAATAATAATTTTTAAAACACAATAAATATAAATATGTGAGATAATGTAACCTCAAGTTCTGAAAGAGGGGCAGAAGAGGTTGTGGAAACATTAAGAATGATCTTTCAAGAATCATTAGATTCTGGTACAGATCCAGAAGATTGCAGAAGTCACTCCACCCTTCAAAAAGAGAGGGAGGCAGAAGAAAGGGAATTACAGGCCAGTTAGCCTGACCTCATTGACTGGGAAGATGTTGGAGTCGATTGTTGAGGATGTGGTTTTGAGGTACCTGGAGGCACATGATAAAATAGGTCTAGCCAGCATGGTTTCCTTAAGGGAAAATCTTGCCTGACAAGGCTTAAGGTTCATTTATTGTTGAAGTATGCATATACTATACAACTCAGGATAAATGCTAGCATAGATAAAGCGGTGGTTGATTAGCAGGAGGCAAAGAAGGGGAATAAAGGGAGACTTTTTTGACTGGCTGCCAGTGACTAATGGTGTTCCACAGGGATCTGTGTTGGGACCGGTTCTTTTTACATTATATGTCAATTATTTACATGACAGAATTGAGTCTTTTTTGCAAAGTATGCAGACAATCCAAAGATCGGTAGAGGGGCAGATAGTTTTGAGGAAGTAGAGAGGTAACAGAAGGACTTAGACAGATTAGGAAAATTGGCAAAGAAACAGCAGATGGACTACAGTACCAGGAATTATATGGTCATGCACTTCAGTAGAAAGATAAAAGCATAGACAATTTTCTACAAATTCAAGGTGCAAAGGGACTAAGACATGGCTTTAAGAAGGGCAGGTCATTCTGCAAGAGCCTGATTGAGGATGTGATAAAGCACATTGATGAAGGGAGACCAGTGGATGTGGTGCAAATTACATGGACTTTAGCAAGGCATTTGACATACAGTGAACTGTAGGGTATTCAGGAGTGAGGTAGAGCAAAGGATCTGGGATTGCTGGTCTATAATTTATTGACTGTGGCATCATAGGTAGATAGGGTTGTTAAGAAAGTTTTTGGAACATTGGTTGTCATAAATCAAAGCATTGAGTTGGGATGTTATGTTGAAGTTGGGTAAGACATTGGTGAGGCCTAATTTGGAGTAATGTGTGTAGTGTTGGTCAACTACCTACAGGAAAGACGTTGAAAGAGTACAGAGGAAATCCACAAAGATGTTGCCAGGTCTGGAGGACCTGAGTTATTCGGAAAGATTTAATAGATTAGGACTTTATTCCTTGGAATGTAATTGAATTGACTTTATCACCTACCTCCTTCATGAGGAGTAAAAATCTTTACGTTAAGTCTCCGCCTAAATGTGCAATGTGCAATTTATGTAGTTTATACTAAATAATATGTACTATAAGAGTGAGAGAAGATTTGATAGAGGTATACAAAATTATGAGGGGAATAGATAGGGTAAATGCAAGCAGGCTTTTCCACTGAGGTTAGGTGGGACTACAACCAGAAGTCATGCCTAAGGGTTAAAGATGAAAAGTTTAAGGGGAACATGAGGGGAAACTTCTTCACTCAGAGGTTCGGGAGAGTTTGGTATGAGCTGCCAGCAAAGTGGTGCATGCAAGCTCAACTTCAACATTTAAAGGAAGTTTGGATAGGTACATGGATGGTAGGGCTATAGAGGGCTATGTTCCTGGTGCAGGTTGATGGGAGTGGGCAGTTTAAATGGTTTGGCACTGACTAGATGGGCTGAAGGGCCTGTTCCTGAGCTGTTCTTTTCTATGGTTCTATTTCTTTATCATGGTGGACTCATTCAGAAAGTCAGGAGGCATAGTATCCAGAGAAACTTGGCTACGTTGATAGAGAATGCCCATAGAAGGCAAAGGGTGGTTGTCATTGGAGTATATTTTGTCTGGAGATCTGTGACCAGTGGTGGTCCATAGGAATCTGTTCTGGGACCCCTGCTCTTTATGATTTTTCTAAGTGACTTGGATAAGGAAGTGGAAAGTTGGGTGAGTAATTCTGCAGATGACGCGAAGGCTGAGGGTGTTGTGGATAATATTGAAGATTGTTGCAGGTTACAACAGGACTTTGACAGTAAGTAGAACTGGGAGCTTGGGCAGATAGAGTTCAACCCAGAAAAGTGTAAAGCGATTCACTTTGGAAGGTCAAACATCAAGGCAGGATGCGGGGTTAATGGCAGGATTCTTAGCGGTGTGGAGAAACTGAGGGATCTTGGGTTCCATATCCATAGATCCCTCAAAGTTGCCACACATGTTGATAGAGTGGTTAAGAGGTGTATTCTGTGTTGGCTTCATTAGACAGGGATTGAGTTTTAGAGCCATGAGGTAATGTTTATAAACTCTGGTTACACCACTCTTAGAGTATTGTGTTCAGTTCTGGTCACATTATAGGAAGGATATGGAAGCTTTAAAGAGGGTGGAGAAGAGATTAACCAGGAACATGCCTGGATTAGAAAGCACATCTTATGATGAACATATGAGCTAGCTAAGGTTTTTCTCTTTAGAGCAAAGGAAGATGAGAGGTGACTTCTTAGAAACATAGAAACATAGAAAACCTACAGCACAATACAGGCCTTTCGGCCCACAAAGCTGTGCCAAACATGTCCTTACCTGAGAACTACCTAGGATTACCCATAGCCCTCTATTTTTCTAAGCTCCATGTATCCATCCAGGAGTCTCTTAAAAGACCCTATTGTTTCCGCCTCCACCACTGCCTCCAGAAGCCTATTCCTCGCATTCACCAGTCTCTGCGTAAAAAAACCCACCCCTGACATCTCCTCTGTACCTACTTCCAAGCACCTTAAAACTGTGCCCTCTTGTGTTAGCCATTTCAGCCCTGGAAAAAGCCTCTGACTATGCACACGATCATAGAGGTGTACGAGATGATAAGGGCATGGATCAAGTGGACAGCCAGAGACTTTCCAGGGTGGAAATCGCTAATACAAATAGGCATAATTTTAAGGAGATTGGAGGAAAGTAGAGATGGGGATGTCAGAGATAAGGGTTTTACACAGAGGGTGGTGGCTGCGTGGAACTTCCTCCTGGGGTGGTGGTAGAGGCAGATAGGGACATTTAAGACACATGGATGGAGAGTTCTGTAGATGCGCAGCAATGTATTACTTTGTGTATATACTGTTACCATGTAGACTGTTCACTCTGTCAGCTTCATGAGGCAAGGAATTGCATTGCACCCTGGTGTATATGATAATAAAGCGATTTAACTAATCTAATCTCATTGAGATAATGAGAACCTTCTCGATTTGAGGAGGATGATGAATCTTTGGAATCCTGTCTCCCCAGAGGCAGTGGAACTCAATCACTCAGCTTATCCCACGAAAGGCAGATCAGTGAATTACTGGGCAGCGAGGAATGCGATGGAGATGGGGACAGGGTAGGGAAGTATTGCTGAGGTAGGAGGTCAGCTGGAGGGATCAGTTTCCTTCCCTTCACCAGCGGACTTCTGAACAGTTCATCAACTCTGCCTCAATTCTGGTCTTTTGCACTTTATTAATGTAGTAATTTTTCTGTTTTTGCACTGTAGTACTGCAGCAAAATAACAATTTCACAACTTGGTGATAATAAACCAGACTGTGACCTGGCCCAAATTATGATAATGTTTGGAGAAGACAACAGAGAATTTAACGTCAAAATGGGAAGCAAGTAGAGGAGGGCTTGAACTCAGCAACACTGCTCCGTTATTAATTGGCCGCAGCCGTGGATGTGTGGGGGAGCAATGAATTATTGACTACAAGAAAGATGCAATAGGTAGACATGAAAGGAATGGCAGGGGTGGAAACGTGGGAACAATGCGGCGAGAGACAGCGTGTGCCACAGTTTCTCTACACTTACATAAAAGAGAATTCTCAAACAGCATAAAAGCCAGAATTGTGAAGCTCAATCCTGCCGTGTGTTGCTTATTCTCTCTCCTTGACAGGTTTCTCATCTCATTAAGATTTCGGTTTGCTCTTTGAGCAGCGGGCTGACAGGCAATCATCTGTCAGCGAGGAATTTCAGCATTGACGCAGGCTGGTGTGCCCACAGTGTGGGGGTGTGGGTGTGGGTGTGAGGCCCTCAGTCACCAGAAGTGGTTTTCACTCCTGGGAGTGGGGAGTACAGCTTGCCCTCTCCAAATCTAGTTAAACAGTGGCTGCTGGTTCTCCCACAGGATTTAAAATCACTAACATGTCATGAAATTTGTTTTGTGCAACAATACAGTGCAATTTATAAAATATGCTATAAATTACAAGAAGAAATTTATAAAAAAAGTAGTTCAAACGAGAGCGAAATTGTGAGTTAGTGTTCATGGGTTCAATGTCTATTCAGAAATCAGATGGTGGGGTGGGGGTTGGAAATAGCTGATCCAAAAACACTGAATGTGAGTCTTCGTGTCCTGAGGGCAGCCCTAGTGGATGGGGGTCCCTAATGATGGACGTGCCTTCTTGAGGCATCACTTTTGAAGATGTCCTCAACGCTGGGAGTCTGGTGCCTGTGATGGAGCTCACAGCGTTTGCAACCTTCCGTAACTGTTTCCGTTCCTGTGCAGTGGCCCCTCCATACTAGACGGAGATGCAACCAGTTCGAATGTTCTCCACAGTACATCTGTAGAAATGTGCTAATTTTTCTCAAACTCCTAATGAAATATCCCCATGGTCATACCTTCTTTGTAAATGCATCGATATGTTGGGTCCAGAGATGTGATACCCAGGAACCTGAAGCTGCTCACCCTTTCCACAGTAGTGAAGGACCTTCATACTAACCCCGTCAGGATCCCAGGAGAGACTCTGATGGACAGGGACAGACAGGGTGGAGAGAGGAACTGGGTAAGTGTCCCCAACAAGAACCAATTTGCACAACATGATTACAATTTGGGGAACTGTGTTTGGAGTTTGATTCCAGCACTACTGTACAGAGTTTTACATTCTCCCCATGGCCGCGTGGGTTTCCTCTGACTGCTCCGGTTTATTCCCTCAGTCCAAAGGCATACAATTGATTAGCCAGCTAATTGATTATTGTAAATCGCTGTGTGATTAAGCTATGGTTAAACAGGCGGTCTGCTGGGTGGCCGGCTCAGTTCTGCACTGTATCTCTAAGTAACATAACTAAACAGTGAAACACAAGTCCCAGCCCATCAGATTGAGGAGAGGAGCAGGGCTGAGAGTTTAGCAGGGCGGGGTGTGGCTGGACGGGGCAGAGAGCCTGGGCAGACTCTCCTAACTCTACAACAGCCACAGTGCCTCTACAGACAGGAGACTCTAGTGATGGGAGAGGGAAGGAGATTCACTCAGACTGGATACAAACATCAGCACTCACACAATTCACGTTTTCTGTCTTGACACGGTCAGTCTTCATGTGGACCACAGGCAGGTTGGACACAAACATTGGAATTCCAACACCTCTGTTGCTCACACGTTGGGGATCTGAGGTGTTCTACCAACCTGCAAAACACTCCTGATTTGGACACCAACATTTTAAGGTGATTGAAGGAAAGTATAGGGGGGATATCAGAGATAGGAATTTTTAGAATGAGTGGAACACACTGCCAAGGGTGGTGGTAGAGGCAGATACATTAAGGACATTTAGATAGCTACACGGATGATAGAAAATTGGAGGGCTATGTGGGAGGGAAGGGTTAGATTGATCTTAGAGTAGATTAAATGGAATGTCACAACATTATGGGCCGAAGGGCCTGTACTGTTCTATATTCTATAATGTTCTAGATCTATTTATACTTGAAGAGTGCCAGAAATCTTTGCCAGGTTCTCCACTTCTCTGTATAGTCCATTTCCTCGCACATTCCAAAGACGTACGGGTTGGGGCTAGTGGATTGTGGGCGTGCTATGTTGGGGCTTGAAGCATGGTGACACTTGTGGGCTGCCCCCAGCACATCCTCAGATTCTGTTGATCATTAATGAAAATAACACATTTCTCTCAATGCTTTGATGTGGCAAAAAAAGCTAATCTTAATATTTATTTATTTATTTTTTTATTGAGATACAGCATAGAACAGGCCCTTGTGGCCACTGGCTCCACTGGCCAGCAATCCCTGATTTAACAATATTCAATGTCCTGTGTGGTTAAGGCGTTAGCCTAGTGATCCGAAGGTCGTGAGTTCGAGCCCCAGCCCAGGCAATGTGTTGTTTTCTTGAGCAAGGCACTTAACCACCCAACTGAAAATGGGTACCGGCAAAATGCTGGGGGTTAACTTCGTGATAGACTGGCGTCCTATCCAGGAGTCTGGTACTCTCAGTCGCTTCACGCCATGGAAACCAGCATAAGCACCAGCCTGATGAGCCTATAAGGTTCAGGACAGACTTTAACTTTATCTAATCACAGGACAATATTCAATGACCAATTAACCTACCAACCAGTACGTCTTCGGACTGTGGGAGGAAACCAGAGCACCCATATGGTCACGGGGAGAAGGTGTACCTCCTTTGCAGTCATTTCCAGGACTTGACCCACATCACTGGTACTCTAAAGCATTGCGCTGAGCACTGAGCTGCTGTGTCAGCCTTAGGATTAGTTTTAATCTGCAACTGACGAAGTGTGAACCGAGGAGTGGTGACGTCAGAGTCAGAATCTGATGGAAACTTTGTAATTGTAATATTAACTTTATTGATTTTATTTGTCACATGTACATCAAAACATACAGTAATGTGTCTTCTGTGTCTAAGCAAGTAGCGATGACTGTGCTGCCAGCTCTCAAGTGTCACCACATTTCTGATGCCAACAGAGCGTGCCCACAATTCACCAGCATGAATTGTGTAAGTTTGCAGAATACACCAGAATTGGGGGTGGGGTGGACAGTGAAGAAGAGTGTTTATGATTTCAGCAGAACTCAGATCAATGAGGAAAGTGAATGGCAGATGGAGTTTAATTCAGACAAGTGAGAAGAGTTGCATTTTAAGAAGTTAAACCAGGGCCCCAGGAAGTATTCTAGAACAGATAAAATGTGGGTTACATGTACTTTTCCCTGAATGTGGAGGCACAGGTAGATCGGGAAGTGAAGAAGACCTTTGGTATTCTTGTCTGCACTGGTCAAGGCACTGGGTGTAGTCCTGCTGAAGAGTTTCAGCCCAAAACATCGACTGTACTCTTTTCTGAGATGCTGCCTGGCCTGCTGAGTTCCTCCAGTTTTGTGTGCATTGCTTGAATTTACAGCATCTGCAGATTTTCTCTTGTTCGTGAGTGTTATGATGTTATGTTACAGTTGTATATATTGCTGGTGAGACTACACTTGAACACTACGTGCAGTTCTGGTCACCGCACTGTGGGGCAGGTTCAAAGTGCAAAGTTCAATGTACAGTCTATGTATGTCACCATGGATTACCATGAGATTCATTTTCTTGCGGGCTTTCACAGTAAGTACAAAGAAACGCAATAGAATCAATGAAAAGCCACACACAACAAAGATGGACGAACAACTGATGTGCAAAAGACAACAATCTGCAAATACAAGAAGAAATTTTTAAAAACAAATAATAATAATAATAATAAATAAAAAATGGGCAATAAATATCAATAACATGAGTTGTAGTCATTTGACAACAGTGATGTCATCAGCAAATGTAAATACAGCATTGGAGCAACACACACAAAATGCTGAAGGGTCTCAGCAGGCCAGGCAGCATCTGTGGAAAAGAGTACAGTCGACGTTTCAGGCCATGTGTGTTGCTCTGATTTCCAGAATCTGCAGATTTTCTCTTGTAAAGGGCATTGGAGCTGTGTTTAGCCTCACAGTTGTAAGTGTAAAGTGAGTAGAGAAGGGGACTAAGCACACAGCCTTGTGGTGCCCTGTGCTGATGGATATCATGGAGGAGAACCACAGAAACCATAGAAAGGGTGCAAAGGAGATTGATAAGGATGTTGCCTGGATTGGGGAGCATGTCTTATGAGAAAAGGTTGAGTGAACTCGGCCTTTTCTCCTTGGAGCGATGGAGGATGAGAGGTGTCCTGATAGAGGTGTACAAGATAATGAGAGGCATTGATTTTGTGGATAGTCAGAGGCTTTTTTCCAGGGCTGAAATGGCTAGCCCAAGAGGGCACAGTTTTAAGGTGCTTGGAAGTAGGTACAGAGGAGATGTCAGTGGTACGCAGAGAGTGGTGAGTGTGTGGAATGGGCTGCCGGTGGCAGTGGTGGAGGTGGATACAATAGGGTCTTTTAAGAGAGTCCTGGATGGACACATACATGGAGCTTAGAAAAATTGAGGTCTATAGGTAAAGCCTAGGTGGTTCTAAGGTAGGGACATGTTCGGCACAGTTTTGTAGGCCGAAGGGCCTGTATTGTGCTTTAGGTTTTCTATGTTTCTATTCTTCTATGTTTCTAGATGTTGTTGCCAATCTGAACTGATTGGGTAGACTGCAGAAGTAATTCCCAAGGATGCTGTCTGGGCTGATGTGTTTGAATTACGAGGAGAGATGGTAGAGGCTGGGTCTGTTTTCCCTGGAGAGAAGGATGCTGAGGGGTAACATGATGATGTAAAATTATATGAAAAATATAGTTTGAGGACAGCCAGAGTCTGTTTCCTAAAGGTTTATGCTGAGAGCGAGGAAGCTGAAGGGTTATTCTTTCACACAGAGGAGTTGGTATCTAGGATGAGCTGTAGTGAAGGGACAATTCAGAGGACAGGAACTCCAGTGTGCAGAAGCAGATGGCTACGGTTTAATGCAGGTGAGTGGGATGGTCACCACAGACATGATGGACTGAAGGGCCTTTCTGAGGCTAGGCATTGCATGGGCAGACAGGTCTGATTCGTGATTGAAGCTTGTTCAATGTCATTTCCAGTACACAAGTGTAAAAGAAAACAAAGTAATTGTTACTCCAGATCCAATTCAGCACAAATAAACAACACAATAAGATAATGAACACAATAATAAATAAAACAATAAATATACAAACATAGGATATCTTACATACAGAGATTAACTGTAAGTCCATAAAGTGACACTAGGCACAGGAGTGTCTGACAGGAAATGATAAAGTAGTGGTGGTTGGGGGGTGCTAGTGGGTGGAGCCTAACTGCTCGGCTTGGAGAAGTAACTGTTTTTGAGACCGGTGGTTCTGGTGTGGATAGTATATAGCTTCCTCCAAACAGTCCATCAGCAAGGTGGATGGGATCTTTCATGATGTTACTGGTATGTCTACTACATCTCTGGGTTGGAGTCCGGAACCCCTGAGATCTCCCCTGTTCCATCCCATCCTGCTCGTCGCTGATAAGTAACACCAGTTTACTGACGGGAACTGTTATCACTGAGAACAGATTGAAATTTCAAAGATTCACCACTAATGATTGGGGATTAAACAGCATTGACCTTGTGAGAGAGAGGGATGGTTAGACTGCTGTTGTACTAGTTTCCACTCACTGGTTTCTCTGTATCCTGTGCCAGCCCCGGGAGTGATGCAGTAAATGAGATGTACAAATAACACACAGTTCCTGTTCTTTGTGTGTGTGTGTCTGTCTCCCTCTCTCTCTCTCTCTCTCTCTCTCTCTCTACGAGTGGAAAAAATTCTTCCCATTCTGATGAGCACACAGTTGGCAGGGGGTGGTGACCAGAGGCCCCGCTGCACAAGATTGGGACCAATTGCTGTGGAGGGGTCTAATTGGCAGGCGAATCTGTGTGCAGTGGTGATGGAGTCCCTATGTTTTGTCACAGTTAATAAATGTCAGTGGCTCACAAGCCAGAGCACAGAAATGTATTTTAGTTCCACAGCACACCGGATGTGCAGATAAACACAAGGGGTGAGAGAGTAGGTGAGGTGGAAGCAGGGAAGGAGAGGGGGGTCAGGGCCAGCCTTGGTACCCCCTCAGACACGGGGCCCAGCATACCAGAATCTGAATCTGAATCATATCTAATATCACAGGCATATGTTGTGAAATCTGTTGTTTTGCAGCAGCAGTACATTGCAGTACAGAATTTTTAAAAAAACATTAATTACGGTAAGAAATAGGCAGTGCAAAAAGCGAGCAAAGAAAATAGTGAGGTCATGTTCGTGGGTTCATTCTCCATTCTGATGATGGAGGGAAGAAGACGTTCCTGAAACACTGAGTGTGTGCCTTCGGGTTCTGTTGCTCCTTCCTGATGGTAACAATGAGAAGAGGGTCCTTAATGATGAATGCTGACTTTTTGAGGTATCATTTTTGAAGGTGTCCTCGATGGTGAGGAGGCTGGTGACCAGGATGGAGCTAGCTGGGCTGACAACTTTCTGCAGATTTTCTGATCCTAGGCACTGCTGCCTCCCCCTCTCCCCCCCCCCCATACCAGACAGCTATAAGACCGGTCGGAATGTACACCTGTAGAAATCTGCGAGTGTTACGCTGTTCCAGTCATACACGGGCCCCTCCGCAAACCCACTGGCCATACCAGTGGTCAGAGGTGCAGGCCATTCACCACATTGTCTGTGCTGACCCATTGAACATAGAACAGTACAGTCCCTTCAGGACAAATGTGCCAACTTTTTAACCCACCCTAAATTCAATCTAACCCATCCCTCTCACATAGCCCTCCATTTTTCCATCATTTTTGTGCCTATCTTTCTTAAATGTCCCTAGTGTAAATGCCTCTGCCCCTGGAAGGGTGTTCCACACACACACCATTCTGGGTAGAAAAAAAACTCTCTCTGATGTCCTCCTATACTTTCCTCTAATCACACTAAAATTATGCCCCTCATATTATGCACTTCCTCCCTGGGGAAAAGTCTCTGGCTGTCCACTCAATGTATGCCTCACCTACACATCTCTGTAGATTAAACTAGCTAAGGATAAGAGGCATTGATCATGTGGATAACCAGAGGCTTTTTCCCAGGGCTGGAATGGCTAACACGAGAGGGCACAGGTTTAAGGTGCAGTAGATACAGAGAAGATGTCAGGGGTAGGGTTTTTACACTGAGAGTGGTGAGTGCATGGAATGGGCTACTGGCAATGGTGGTGGAGGCGGATACAATACGGTCTCTTAAGAGACTCCTGGACAGGTACATGGAGCTCAGAAAAATAGAGGGCTATGGGCCCTAGGTAATTTCTAAGGTAAGGACATGCTCAGCACAGTTTTGTGGGCCAAAGGGCCTGTATTGTGCTGTAAATTTTCTGTGTTTCTATGTTTCTAACATGTTGATTTAACCCAGAGAGAGAACATCACATTAACCAGCTGCACAACATGGTTATTGAATGATAATGTTTGGGTGGTGAGTGAGCTGTACAGGAGAATGAAATAATTGTTACTCCAGATCTGATGCAGCACAAAATAAACACAATAAGATAATGAACATAATAATAATAATTTTTAAAACACAATAAATATAAATATGTGAGATAGTGTAACCTCAAGTTCTGAAAGAGGGGCAGAAGAGGTTGTGGAAACATTAGGAATGATCTTTCAAGAATCATTAGATTCTGGTACAGATCCAGAAGATTGCAGAAGTCACTCCACCCTTCAAAAAGAGAGGGAGGCAGAAGAAAGGGAATTACAGGTCAGTTAGCCTGACCTCATTGGCTGGGAAGATGTTGGAGTCGATTGTTGAGGATGTGGTTTTGAGGTACCTGGAGGCACGTGATAAAATAGGTCTAGCCAGCATGGTTTCCTTAAGGGAAAATCTTGCCTGACAAGGCTTAAGGTTCATTTCTTGTTGAAGTATGCATATACTACACAACTCTGATATTCATCTTCTCCAGATAGTCACAAAATACAGAAAAGCCATGAGAGTCATTGATAGAAAAGGTATCAACCCCCACCCCCACCCACACACAGAAAAGAAATTCATAAACCCCAAACCCCAGTTAGAATTCTTTCAAGAAATAACAAGCAGGATAGGCAAAGGAGAATCAGTGGATGTACTGCACTTGGATTTTCAGAAGGCCTTTGACAAAGTTCCACACGTGAGGCTGCTTACCAAGTTGAGCCCACGGTATTACAGGAAAAATATTAACATGCATAGGGCATTGGCTGATGGGCAGGAGGCAAAGAAGGGGAATAAAGGAAGGCTTTTTTGACTGACTGTCGATAACTAGTGGTGTTCCACAGGGGTCTCTGTTGGGACCACTTCTTTTTATATTATATGTCAATGATTTGGATGACAGAATTAATGTCTTTATTGCAAAGTTTTCAGACAATACAGAGAAAGGTCAAATGGCAGCTAGTTTTGAGGAAGTAGAGAGTTTACAGAGGGACTTAGACAGATTAGGAGAATTAACAAAGAAATGGCAGATGGAATACAATATCAAGAAGTGTATGGTCATAAACCCCAAACCCCAGTTAGAATTTTCTAAAAATTCAAGGTGCAAACAGACTAAGACATAGGGGTATAATTAGGCTGCTTAGCCCATCGAGTCTGCTTCACCGTTCATTTACCTCTCAACACCATTCTCCTGCCTTCTCCCCATTCATTCAACCATTCACCATTCATTCACCTCTCAACACCATTCTCCTGCCTTCTCCCCATTCATTCAACCATTCACCATTCATTTACCTCTCAACACCATTCTCCTGCCTTCTCCCCATTCATTCAACCATTCACCATTCACCATTCATTTACCTCTCAACACCATTCTCCTGCCTTCTCCCCATTCATTCAACCATTCACCATTCATTTACCTCTCAACACCATTCTCCTGCCTTCTCCCCATTCATTCAACCATTCACCATTCATTTACCTCTCAACACCATTCTCCTGCCTTCTCCCCATTCATTCAACCATTCACCATTCATTTACCTCAACACCATTCTCCTGCCTTCTCCCCATTCATTCAACCATTCACCATTCATTTACCTCTCAACACCATTCTCCTGCCTTCTCCCCATTCATTCAACCATTCAACCATTCACCATTCATTTACCTCTCAACACCATTCTCCTGCCTTCTCCCCATTCATTCATTCATTCATTCAACCATTCACCATTCATTTACCTCTCAACACCATTCTCCTGCCTTCTCCCCATTCATTCATTCATTCACCATTCATTTACCTCTCAACACCATTCTCCTGCCTTCTCCCCATTCATTCAACCATTCAACCATTCACCATTCATTTACCTCTCAACACCATTCTCCTGCCTTCTCCCCATTCATTCAACCATTCACCATTCATTTACCTCAACACCATTCTCCTGCCTTCTCCCCATTCATTCATTCATTCATTCAACCATTCACCATTCATTTACCTCTCAACACCATTCTCCTGCCTTCTCCCCATTCATTCATTCATTCATTCAACCATTCACCATTCACTTACCTCAACACCATTCTTCTGCCTTCTCCCATTAACTTTTCCAACTCTGACTTATCGAGAATCTAACAAACTCCGCCTTAAATACACCAAATGACTTGACCTCCAGAGCAGCCTGAAATAATGACTTCCAAAAATTCACCACCATCTGGCTGAAGAAATTCACTTCTATTTTAAATGGATGTTCCACTATTCTGAGATTGTACCTCTGGTCCTAGACTTCCCCTCTATAGGAAACCTCCACTCCACATCCATTCTATCGAAGCCTTTCAACATTGGATAGGTTTTAATGAGATACCCACACATTCTCAACAATACTGCTCAGGGAAAGGAACTGCTTTTCAGTCTCATGGTCCAAGTGTGAATGCTACGTAGCCTCCTCCCTAATGGCAGTGGGTCAAACAGTCCAAGAGCCGAGTCAGTGGGATCCTTCATAATGTCTCTGTCTCTTTTCTGGCACCTTTCTGTAAACATGTTCTTGATGGTGGATAGGCTGGTGCCGGTGATGCATTGGGTAATTTTGACTACCCATTGTAGAGCCTTCCTGTCTACAGTGCAGTTTCTGTGCCAGTCATAGAGTGTTCCGGTCTACAGTGGGTTTCTGTACCCACTGTAAAGCCTTCTGGTCTACAGTGGGTTTCTGTGCCAGTCATAGAGTGTTCCGGTCTACAGTGGGTTTCTGTGCCAGTCATAGAGTGTTCCGGTCTACAGTGGGTTTCTGTGCCCACTGAAAAGCCTTCTGGTCTACAGTGCAGTTTCTGTGCCAGTCATAGAGTGTTCCGGTCTACAGTGGGTTTCTGTGCCAGTCATAGAGTGTTCCAGTCTACAGTGGGTTTCTGTGCCCACTGAAAAGCCTTCTGGTCTACAGTGCAGTTTCTGTGCCAGTCATAGAGTGTTCCGGTCTACAGTGGGTTTCTGTGCCCACTGTAAAGCCTTCTGGTCTACAGTGCAGTTTCTGTGCCAGTCATAGAGTGTTCCTGTCTACAGTGGGATTCTGTGCCAGTCATTGATGTTAGGACATTCTCCAATGAATGATGTGAATAGCCCACATCTCTCCAGCCTCCTCAGAAGGTAGAGGTTTTGGTGATTGTGTACAACGTTTCTGGGACCATGAGACATTGTGCTTGATGTGCAGTCCCAGGAGGGTATTTGTCGAAGTCCCAGGCTGCTTGCTGATGGAGCTCTGAGTCTACTCGTCCCCAGGGACACAATATATCACAACATCTTTAGTGGCTGTTCCTCAGCTGAGACGTTTGATAGAAAATGAAGTCCCGGAATGGGATGTGAAAATCTTCTGTGAATCATCACCAATAATTCCTCGTTGTTTTTGGACAAATTTGTTAAACAGTGACATCAATCCTTATTTGACATGCAGCCAGCCAGATAAATAGGCAAGCCTGGAAAGGAGGAATTAATTCAAACCTTTCTGCAGGGCTGCTGCCGCTGCGGGAGAAAAAGGATTGATGCCTCGGGATTAGTTGGACAGAGAGGAATGAAATCTCCTGCACTGTACTAATTCCCAGATTGATGAGCACTGATGCAGTTGAACTGAGGGTTTCCAGACCAGTTCGCTGGCCCAAGGTTCTGTCATACTGCTGGGATACTGCACAACACCACCCTCCCATTCCCTGCTTACACCATATTAAAGGCCACTCACTCCATCGTCCCTGTGCCACCTCCTTGGGGAACATGTAGACCAATGAGGTGAAGGTTGGGTCTAAAGGACTTGATGAGGCAAGGTGGTAATTGTGAATGAACCCTGGTCTGTTCAGCGATGCCCAGCAAGATCACCCTGGGCAGAGCTGGCAGGACAGGGTGGCGAGTATTGACAAACTCCTGTCCGTTCAGTGATGCCCAGCGTGATCACCCCGGGCAGAGCTGGCAGGACAGGGTGGCGAGTATTGACAGACTCCTGTCCGTTCAGTGATGCCCAGCATGATCACCCCGGGCAGAGTTGGCAGGACAGGGTGGCGATTATTGACAGACTCCTGTCCGTTCAGTGATGCCCAGCGTGACACTCACACAGAATTGGTGCTGACTGTGGGGAGTGAGCAGCAGACAGCAGTTTCTTCCAGTCTTGCCCGTCAGTCTGCTGACTGCACGTTAGACGTGGAAGGGGGTTTGTAGATGTGGAAGGGGATTTGTAGAGAGTGAAGTAAGAAGGGGCAGAATTGAAAAGTTTTGGGACAGGAGTGAGGTGAAGTGAATGTGGGAAGTGACATGTAGGAGAAAGGAGAGGAAATCAGTCAGGGAGGGAGGGAGGGGAGGGGATGGGAGTGGGCTAGAAAGGAGGAAGGAGTATGGGGAGAGTTGCCATGGGAGGTCGAGAGGTAGAGGAGGGGAAGGTGGGGGTAGAGGAAAGTTGGGGGAATGCAAGGACTGTAGAGCACGAGGACAGAGAGGGGCAGGATGAAAGGGATGAAAAACAGGGAGGGATGGAGTTGAGAGAGGCATGATGGGGTGAAGGAGATTGGGGAACATGTCCCCTGATATCTGTATCACAGTGTCTCTGGCCTCACTCTGATATACTAGCCATCCTGAGAGCTCCATTTCCGTTGTCTAGAATTGCCCCCTTTCTCAGAGTGCAGCTCAAATTCCTCACCACACTGACATGGGAGTCCTGTGAAGCAGTAGTTCAAACCAAATGTGGTTTTCCCAGCAATATCACTGGGTTCTTGTGCAAGAAGAACACTGTCAGAGCACTGAGTATGAAATTTGGATGTCATGGTGCAGTTGTCCAGGACAGTGGCGAAGCCACACTTGGCGTAAGGTGTAATAACTCGGAATATTGTATCACTCCACAGATGCCCCATCACCCCAACAAGTGACCCAATGTTCAACACGTGACCCCCATGTCTCACATGACTCCATGTCTGACATATGTGTGTTTGCCTCTGGAATGGCTGGGAGCACATAGTTTCCACCCCCACATGCCCATTGAGTATGAGGAGGAATAGCCAGTAACCCTGGGCCTTTGACTCCCACCCCTAGAACAAAGTGAGGGAGATCCTCAAACTTTGGCTCAGCTGGTGTCAGGGTGCCCAGGTTACTACCAAGAGCATGAGATTGTAGTTGCTATGGGGAATAACCGGCATGGTTATTATGGGTAAGGCGTGTGATGGGTTGCCATGGGCAACAGAGGTTATTATGGGTAATGAATTGCTTTCACAGCTCTAGGTGATGACATCAAAAGCGTTTCCTTGGAGACCCAGTGCTGTTGATATTTCAGAACTGGGAGTCCAAATGCAAAGATGAGAGAGGTGATGTTGGCTGTAGAAATACTTCTTGGTGGTAAAGTGAGAGGTCAAGATTGAGGATGTGTGAAGCTCACAGCATGGTCACTGGGACACCTTGGGCAGACCAAGGCAGCAAGTGTAAGGCAGGTCATGGGGGTGTTTCTCATGCAGTAATTCAAGAAACAAACATTCTTCTTCTTCTTCTAAAGCCCATCATCCCTGCTGGACATAGGCTCCCAACAGCAGGTCACCAGAGTCCTCTGTCCTGGGCTGATTGACTCAGTGGCTTCCTCCTTCACTACACAACTTCATATGTCTTCTATCATTCCTCTCCCAGGAATGGGGTCTCTGAAGCTTTTGTTCTTGCTTCTGTAGCTCTGGGTTTTTACAAGATGAGGTTGCTGCTGGGCTTGGGACTATCCATGGCAGAGTTCAACCAACCAATGTGGAACTAGTATTGAACAGTGAAAGGTGATTGCCTGGCATTCTTACATCCAGATCATCTTTGGGACAGAATAAATAATGTAGGTGGTTGGCTAAAACCTCTGGTCAAATGAAAAAGACAGGTCTGCGAGTTGGGGGCTACCCTTGGATCCCATGCCTCCTTACTTTCTCCATAAGCCTTGCCTGGATGTGAACATCACAGCAGGGATCTGATCAGGGCCCCTGCACTTTATGATTTTTAGAAATGACTTAGATGAGAAAGTAGAAGGGTGTGTTAGCAAGTTTGCAGATGAAATAAATGTCGGTGGAGTTGTAGATAGCTAAATTCAATCTACAAATGAAGAAGCTAAGACATGAGAGAGGAGTTGGCCAGAATTGATTGGAAAAGAACACTGCCAGGAACGACAGCAGAGCAGCGATGGCTGGAATTTCTGGAAGCAATTCGGAAGGCATAGGTTATATACATCCCAAACAGGAAGAAGTATGCTAAAGAATTGCTGTCGGGGAACTGCCTGGTCGAGGGAAGTGCCTGGTGTGAAAAGTGCTAGTCTTTGGCTCGAGAGTTTTTGCCGAGGAGGTTGAGGGACGAGACTACGCCAGGCTCAATTAGAGAAGGTGAAGACATGACCACTAAGCTGATTTAGTGTGCTACGTGCATGATGTGGGAGGTCATCCTCTTTAGGTATGTGAATAGCAAAAAAATAGTTAAGACCAAAATTGGGTCATTGAAGACAGAAACGGGTGAATTTATTATGGGGAACAAGGAAATGGCAGACGAGTTGAACAGGTACTTTGGGTCTGTCTTCACTAGGGAAGACACAAACAAACTCCCAGATGTAATAGTGGCCAAAGGAACTAGGGTGAAGGATGAACTGAAGGAAATTTATATTAGGCAAGAAACGGTGTTGGATAGACTGTTGAGTCTGAAGTCTGATAAGTCCCCGGGACCTGATGGTCTGCACCACAGGGTACTTAAAGAGGTGGTTCTAGAAATCGTGGATGCATTTGTAATCATTTTCCAATGTTCTATAGATTCAGGAACAGTTCCTGCTGATTGGAGGGTGGCTAATGTACCACTTTTTAAGAAAGGAAGGAGAGAGAAAACAGGGAATTATAGACCGGTTAGCCTGACGTCAGTGGTGGGAAAGACGCTGGAGTCAATTATAAAAGAGGAAATTACGACACATTTGGATAGCAGTAGGAGGATCAGTCCGAGTCAGCATGGATTTATGAAGGGAAAATCATACCTGACTAATCTTCTGGAGTTTTTTGAGGATGTAACTACGAAAATGGACAAGGGAGAGCCAGTGGATGTAGTGTACCTGGACTTCCAGAAAGCTTTGATAAAGTCCCACATAGGAGATTAGTGGGCAAAATTAGGGCATATGGTATTGGGGGCAGAGTACTGACATGGATTGAAAATTGGCTGGCTGACAGGAAACAAAGAGTAGCGATTAACGGGTCCCTTCCGGAATGGAAGGCTGTGACCAGTGGGGTACCGCAAGGTTCGGTGCTGAGACTGCAGCTGTTTACAATATACATTAATGATTTAGATGAAGGGATTAAAAGTAACATTAGCAAATTTGCTGATGACACAAAGCTGGGTGGCAGTGTGAAATGTCAGGAGGATGTATTGAGAATGCAGGGTGACTTGGACAGGTTGGGTGAGTGGGCAAATGTATGGCAGATGCAGTTTAATGTGGATAAATGTGAGGTTATCCACTTTGGTGGCAAGAACAGGAAGGCAGATTACTATCTAAATGGAGTCAAGTTAGGAAAAGGGGAAGTACAACGAGATCTAGGTGTTCTTGTACATCAGTCAATGAAAGCAAGCATGCAGGTACAGAAGGCAGTGAAGAAAGCTAATGGCATGCTGGCCTATATAACAAGAGGAATTGAGTATAGGAGTAAAGAGGTCCTTCTGCAGCTGTACAGGGCCCTGGTGAGACCCCACCTGGAGTATTGTGTGCAGTTTTGGTCTCCAAATTTGAGGAAGGACATTCTTACTATTGAGGGAGTGCAGCGTAGGTTCACAAGGTTAATTCCCAGAATGGTGGGACTGTCAAATGTTGAAAGATTGGAGCGACTGGGCTTGTATACACTAGAATTTAGAAGGATCAGAGGGGATCTGATTGAAACATATAAGATTATTAAGGGATTGGACACACTGGAGGCAGGAAGCATGTTCCCGCTGATGGGTGAGTCCAGAACTCGAGGCCACAGTTTAAGAATAAGGGGTAGGCCATTTAGAACAGAGATGCAGAAAAACTTTTTCACCCAGAGAGTGGTGGATATGTGGAATGCTCTGCCCCAGAAGGCAGTGGAGGCCAAGTCTCTGGATGCATTCAAGAGAGAGTTCTTATAGATAGTGGGGTCAAGGGATATAGGGAGAGGGCAGGAACAGGGTACTGATTGTGTATGATCAGCCATGATCACTGTGAATGGCAATGCTGGCTAGAAGGGCCAAATGGCCTACTCCTGCACCAACTGTCTATTGTATAAAGGAAAGATGACACAACCATGGCTAACAAGAGAAGTCAAAGACAACATAAAAGCCAAAGAAAGGGCATATAACAGAGCAAAAATTAGTGAAAAGTTAGAGCATTGGGAAGCTTTTAAATCCAACAGAAGGCAACTAAAAATGTCATTAAGATGGAATACCAATAATGCCAAAAGTTTTTTCAGATACAGGAAGTGTAAGATGTGAGAGTGGGTAGTGGACTGCTGGAAAATGATCCTGGAGAGGTAGTGATGAGGACTACGAAATAGCAAACAAACTGAATAAGTATTTATTCCTCCTGATGAAGGGTTTCAGCCCGAAATGTCCTCACTACCTCCTCCCATAGATGCTGTCTGGCCTGCTTAGTTCTGCCAGCATTTTGTGTTTTATTTATTTATTTATTTAGAAGTATTTGGCATCAGTCTCTCTGTGGAGGACACTAACAGGATGGTGGAAGTTCCAAGTGTCAGAGGGCATAAAATGTGTGAAGTTACCATAACGAGAGAGAAGGTTCCGGGAAAACTGTAAAGTCTGAAGGTAGATTAGTCACCTGGACCAGATGGTGTACACCCCAGAGTTCTGAAAGGTCTGAAGGTAGATAACACACCTGGACCAGATGGTGTACACCCCAGAGTTCTGAAACTGTGCCTTCTGTGACTGAAGAGATCGTGGAGGCTTTAGTAATCAGCTTTCAAGAATCACCAGATTCTGGAACGGTTCAGGAGACTGGAAAATTGCAAATGTCACTCCAGTCTTCAAGAAGGGAGAGAGGCAGAAGAAAGGAAAATACGTATAGGGCAGTTAGTCTGACCTCAGTGGTTGGGAAGATGTTGGAGTCAATTACCGAGGATGAGGTCGCAGGTTACCTGGAGGCACATGATAAAATAGGCCGTAATCAGCATGGTTTCCTCAAGGGAAAGCCTCGCCTGGCAAATCTGTTGGAATTCTTTGAAGTAGTGCATATGGATTTCAGCAAGTCATTTGACCAGGTACCCCATGCAAGGCTTATTGAGAAAGTAAGGAGGCATGGGATCCAAGGGGACATTGCTTTGTGGATCCAGAACTGGCTTGACCACAGAAGGCAGAGTGGTTGTAGATGGGTCATATTCTGCATGGAGGTCGGTGACCAGTGGTGTACCTCAGGGATCTGTTCTGGGGCCCCTACTCTTTGTGATTTTTATAAATGACCTGGATGAAGAAGTGAAGGGATGGGTTAGTAAATTTTCTGATGACATAAAGGTTGGAGGTGTTGTAGATAGTATGGAGGGCTGTCAGAGGTTACAGTGGGACATCAATATAGATTCAAAACTGGGCTGAGAAGTGGCAGATGGAGTTCAACCCAGATAAGTGTGAAGTGGTTCATTTTAGTAGATCAAATATGATGGCAGAATAGAGTATTAATGGTAAGACTCTTGGCAGTGTGGAGGATCAGAGGGATCTTGGGGTTCGAGTCCTTAGGACACTCAAAGCTGCCGTACAGGTTGACTCTGTGGTTAAGAAGGTGTATGCATTGGCCTTCATCCACCATGGAATTGAGTTTAAGAGCCGAGAGGTAATGTTACAGCTATATAGGACCCTGGTCAGACCCCACTTAGAGTACTGTGTTCAGTTCTGGTCAACACTACAGGAAAGATGTGGAAACCATAGAAAGTGTGCTAAGGAGATTTACAAGGATGTTGCCTTGATAGGGGAGCATGCCCTATGAGAATAGATTGAGTGAACTTGGCCTTTTCTCCTTGGAGCAACGGAGGACGAGAGGTAACCTGATAGAGGTGTATAAGATGATCAGAGATGTTAATCGTGTGGATAGTCAGAGGCTTTTTCCCAGGGCTGAAATGGCTAACATGAGAGGGCACTGTTTTAAGGTGCTTGGAAGTAGGTACAGAGGAGATGTCAGGGGTAAGTTTGTTTTTTTGGGTTTTTTTTAGACACAGAGAGTGATGGGTGTGTGGAGTGGGCTGCCGGTGATGGTGGTGGAGGTGGATACGATAGGTTCTTTTAAGAGATTCCTGGATGAGCTTAGGAAAATAGAAAGCCATGGGTAACCCTAGGTAATTTCTAAAGTAAGTACATGACTTGACTTGACTTGATATTCCGCACAGCATTGTAGGCTGAAGGGCCTGTATTGTGCTGTAGGTTTTCTATGTTTTTATGTTTCTAAATAACAAGCAGGATAGACAAAGGAAAATCAGTTGATGGGTTTGGATTTTCAGAAGGTCTTTGACAAGGCGTCACACACGAGGCTGCTCAACAAGGTACGAGCCCATGGTATTAGAGGAACAATTCTAGCATAGATAAAGGAGTGGATGATTGGCAAAAGGCAAAGAGTGGGAATAAAGGGAACCTTTTCTGGTTGGCTGCCAGTGACTAGAGGTGTTTCACAGGGGTCTGTGTTGGGACTGATTCTTTTTATGATGCATGTCATTTATTTGGATGATGGAATTGATGGCTTTGTTGCAAAGTTTGCAGATAATATGAAACTATGAGGAGGGACAGGTAGTTTTGAGGAAGTAGAGAGGTCACAGAGGACTTAGATTGATATATCAGGAGAAAGGGCAAAGAAATGTCAAATGGAATACGGTGTTGGGAAATGTATGGTCATGCACTTTGGTAGAAGAAATGAAAGAGTTGACCTTTCTAAGAGAGAAAATACAGAAAACTGAGATGCCAAGGGACTTGGGAGACCTCGTGCAAGATTCCCTAAATGCTACTTTGCAGATTGAGTCTGTGGTGAGGAAGGCAAATGTGATGTTTGCATTCATTTCAAGAGGTCTAGAATATAAAAGCACTGGTGAGGCCTCATTTGGAGTATTGTGAGCAGATTTGGGCCCCTTACCTTAGAAAGGATGTGCTGAAACTAGAGAGAGTTCAAACGAGGTTTGTGAAAATGATTCCAGAATGAATGGCTTATCATATGAGGAATGGTTGATGGCTCCGGGCCTGTATTCACTAGAATTCAGAGAATGAGGGGCGACCTTATTGAAACCTATTGATGGTGAAAGGCCTTGATAGAGTGTATGCGGAAAGGATGATTCCTGTGGTAGGAGGGTCTAAGACCAGAGAACCCAGCTTCAGAATAGAGGGTGTCCTTTTAGAATGGAAATGAGGTGCTATTTCTTTAGCCAGAGTGGTGAATCTGTGGAATTCGTTGCCACAGGCAGCTGTGGAGGCCAAGTCTTTATGTATCGTTAAGGCAGTGGTTCTTAGATTTTTGATTGGTCAGGGCATGAAAGGATATGGGGAGAAGGCAAGAGATTGGAGCTGAGAGGAAAATTGGATCAGCCATGCTGAAATGTGTTCTAATCGTCTTATAGTGTAGAAGGTTGACATAGGTGACATTGGTTCAAAGCAGAAAAGTGTGAAGTGATTCATTTTGGAAGATCATTCTTGAAGGCTGAGTACAAGGTTAATAACAGGATTCCTAACAGTGAGGAGGAACAGGGGAATCTTGGGTACAGGTCCACAGATACCTCAAAGTGACAGGATAGTTAAGAAGGCATGTACTGTTGTCTTTATTCATCTGGGGATTGAGTTGAAGGGCCATGAGGTAAGGTTGCATAGAAGATAGAACATAGAACAAAGAAATCTACAGCACATTACAGGCCCTTCAGCCCACAATGTTGTGGCAATCATATAACCTACTCTAGAAACTGTCTAGAATTAACCTACCACATAGCCCTCGATTTTTCTAAGCTCCATGTACCTATCTAAGGGGGTCTTAAAAGACATCATTGTACTCACTTCCACCACCGCTACTGGTAGCCCATTCCACGTACCCACCACTCTGTGTGAAAAGTTTACCCCAGACATTCCCTCGGTACCCATTTTCAGCTCTATAAAACCCTGGTTAGACCACATTTGGAATACTGTGTTCAGTTTGAGTCACCCCATTGTAAGAAAGATGTGGAAGCTTTCAAGATGATGCACAGGAGATTTGCCTGGATTAGAGATCATGTCTTATGAGGATAGGTTGAGTGAGTTAGGGTTTTTCTCTTTGGAATGAAGGAGGATAAGAGGTGACTAAACAGAGGAGTACAAGATGATAAAGGCATAGATCAAGTGGACAGCCAGAGACTTTTCCCCAGGGTGGAAGTGGCTAATACGAGGGGCATAATTTTAGTGTGATTGGCGGAAAGTATAGGAGGGATGTCAGAGTTAGGTATTTACACAGAGGGTGATGGGTGTGTGGAACACCCTGCCAGGGGTGATAACCATATAACAATTACAGCAGGGAAACAGGCTATCTCAGCCCTTCTAGTCCGTGCCGAATGCTCACTCTCACCTAGTCCCACTGACCCACACTCAGCCCATGACCCTCCATTCCTTTCCTGTCCATATACCTATCCAATTTTACTTTAAATGACAATACCAAACCTGCCTCTACCACTTCTACTGGAAGCTCATTCCACACAGCTACCACTCTGAGTAAAGAAATTCCTCTTCGTGTTACCCTTAAACGTTTGCCCCCTAACTCTCAACTCATATCCTCTTGTTTGAATCTCCCCTGCTCTCAACAGAAAACGCCTATCCATGTCAACTCTGATGGTAGAGGCAGATACATTAGGGACATTTAAGAAACTCTTAGATAGGCACATGAATGATAGAAAAATGGAGGGTGATGTGAAAGGGAAATATTATATTAATTGTAGAGGATTAAAGCACCACAGCATGGAAGCAGGCCTTTTGGCCTACCTAGTACACGCTAAGCTGGTCGTCTGTCATCTCCCATCGAGCTACACTTCAACCATAGTCCTTGTACCCCTCCTATCCATTTACCTATTCAAACCTCTCCTAAATGTTGCATTGGAACACGTCCACTACTTGTACTCTCAGCTCATTCCACACTCTCACCATCCTCCGAGTGAAGACATTTCCCCTCAGGTTTTCTTTAAATATCAGTAGGTTAAAGGTCAGTACAACATTGTGGGTCAAAGGTCATGCACTGTGTAGTAAAGTTCAATGTTCACAGTCAGCTCAGGACTGAGACAGTGCCGTCTACAGGACCCCAGGCTGGGAATTAGTGAATTGTAAGACAGTAATGTTTAATTGGTGAATACGAGGGAGTTGTCATGATTCATTTTCAGGGCTGGTTGTGTCTGCATGGTTTATCACTCATGGCCCTTGTGTTGAAGCCTCCCCAGCCCACTCCAGTCCGTGTGGGGAAAGGGTTGGTAGGAAGGGGTTTCCAGGGTTTGGATGGAGTAGTGATGAAGGAGAGGTGATAAGTTTCTCCAGTTACTCTGTGACTGGGAGGTGAACCTGCAGGTTGAGGTGTTCCCCCTCACTGCCCTTGTCCTCAGTGGGACAGGTGAAGGGTACCAGAAAGATGTACTGGAAGGATGTAAAACAGATTTACAAAGCAGTTGATGTGACTGGAGGACCCGAGTTATATGGGAAGATTGAATAGGTTGGGGCTTCATTCCACAGAATGCAGAAGATTAAGGAAAGATCTGATAGAGGTGTACAAAATTATGACTGGTATAGATAGGGTAAATGCAAGCTAGCTTTTTCTACTGTGGGGTGAGACTACAACTAGAGGACCTGGGTTAAAGGTGAAGGTGAAATGTTTAAGGGAACAATGAGGGGGACCATTCTCAGGGTGTTGAGAGTGTGGAATGATCTTGCAGTGGAAGTGGTGGATGAGGGGTTGATTGCAACATTGAAGAGAAATTTGGATCGGTATATGGATGAGAGGGATATGGATGGTCTAGGTGCAGGTCGATGGGACTAGGCAGTTTAAATGTTCGTAGCAGACTAGATAGGCCAAAGTGGCTGTTTCTGTGCTGTACTGCTCTATGATTTGATGACCATACGGTGTTGAGCTTCTCAAGAGTTGTTGGAGCCACACTCATCCAGGAAAGTGGGGAGTGTTCCCTCACACACCATGGGCTGTTGGGATTTACACACCATGGGCTGTTGGGCTGTAGGGATTTACACACCATGGGCTGTTGGGCTGTTGGGATGTACACACCATGGGCTGTAGGGATTTACACACTATAGGCTGTTGGGCTGTAGGGATTTACACACTATGGGCTGTTGGGCTGTAGGGATTTACACACCATGGGCTGTTGGGCTGTTGGGATGTACACACCATGGGCTGTTGGGATGTACACACCATGGGCAGTTAGGATGTACACACCATGGGCTTTTGGGCTGTTGGGATGTACACACCATGGGCTTTTGGGCTGTTGGGATGTACACACCATGGGCTGTTGGGCTGTTGAGATGTACACACCATGGGCTTTTGGGATTTACACACCATGGGCTGTTGGGCTGTAGGGATTTACACACCATGGGCTGTTGGGCTGTAGGGATTTACACACTATGAGCTGTTGGGATTTACACATTATGGGCTGTTGGGATTTACACACAATGGGCTGTTGGGCTGTTGGGATTTACACACCATGGACTGTTGGGATTTACACACCATGGGCTGTTGGGCTGTAGGGATTTACACACCATGGGCTGTTGGGCTGTTGGGATTTACACACCATGGGCTGTTGGGCTGTAGGGATTTACACACCATGGGCTGTTGGGCTGTTGGGATTTACACACTATGGGCTGTTGGGCTGTTGGGATTTACACACCATGGGCTGTTGGGCTGTAGGGATTTACACACTATGGGCTGTTGGGATTTACACACCATGGGCTGTTGTGCTGTTGGGATTTACCCACAATGGGCTGTTGGGATTTACCCACTATGGGCTGTTGGGATTTACACACCATGGGCTGTTGGGCTGTTGGGATTTACACACCATGGGCTGTTAGGCTGTTGGGTTTTACACACTATGGGCTGTTGTGCTGTTGGGATTTACACACCACAGGCTGTTAGGCTGTTGGGATTTACACACTATGGGCTGTTGGGATTTACACGCTATGGGCTGTTGGGATTTACACACTATTGGCTGTTGGGATTTACACACCATGGGCTGTTGGTCTGTAGGGATTTACACACTATGGGCTGTTGGGCTGTTGGGATGTACACACCATGGGCTGTTGGGCTGTTGGGATTTACACACCATGGGCTGTTGGGCTGTTGGGATGTACACACCATGGGCTTTTGGGATTTACACACCATGGGCTGTTGGGCTGTAGGGATTTACACACTATGGGCTGTTGGGCTGTTGGGATGTACACACCATGGGCTGTTGGGCTGTTGGGATTTACACACCAAGGGCTGTTGGGCTGTTGGGATGTACACACCATGGGCTTTTGGGATTTACACACTATGGGCTGTTGGGCTGTTGGGATTTACACACCATGGGCTGTTGGGCTGTAGGGATTTACACACCATGGGCTGTTGGGCTGTTGGGATTTACACACCATGGGCTGTTGGGCTGTAGGGATTTACACACCATGGGCTGTTGGGTTGTTGGGATTTACACACTATGGGCTGTTGGGCTGTTGGGATTTACACACTATGGGCTGTTGGGATTTACACACCATGGGCTGTGGGGCTGTAGGGATTTACACACTATGGGCTGTTGGGCTGTTGGGATTTACACACTATGGGCTGTTGGGCTGTAGGGATTTACACACTATGGGCTGTTGGACTGTTGGGATTTACACACTATGGGCTGTTGGGCTGTTGGGATTTACACACTATGGGCTGTTGTGCTGTTGGGATTTACCCACAATGGGCTGTTGGGATTTACCCACTATGGGCTGTTGGGATTTACACACCATGGGCTGTTGGGATTTACACACTATGGGCTGTTGGGCTGTTGGGATTTACACACCATGGGCTGTTAGGCTGTTGGGTTTTACACACTATGGGCTGTTGTGCTGTTGGGATTTACACATCACAGGCTGTTAGGCTGTTGGGATTTACACACTATGGACTGTTGGGATTTACACGCTATGGGCTGTTGGGATTTACACACTATTGGCTGTTGGGATTTACACACCATGGGCTGTTGGTCTGTAGGGATTTACACACTATGGGCTGTTGGGCTGTTGGGATGTACACACCATGGGCTGTTGGGCTGTTGGGATTTACACACTATTGGCTGTTGGGATTTACACACCATGGGCTGTTGGGCTGTAGGGATTTACACACTATGGGCTGTTGGGCTGTTGGGATGTACACACCATGGGCTGTTGGGCTGTTGGGATTTACACACCAAGGGCTGTTGGGCTGTTGGGATGTACACACCATGGGCTTTTGGGATTTACACACTATGGGCTGTTGGGCTGTTGGGATTTACACACTATGGGCTGTTGGGCTGTAGGGATTTACACACTATGGGCTGTTGGGATGTACACACCATGGGCTGTTGGGATGTAGGGATTTACACACTATGGGCTGTTGGGATTTACACACCATGGGCTGTGGGGCTGTAGGGATTTACACACTATGGGCTGTTGGGCTGTTGGGATTTACACACTATGGGCTGTTGGGCTGTAGGGATTTACACACTATGGGCTGTTGGGCTGTTGGGATTTACACACTATGGGCTGTTGGGCTGTCGGGATTTACACACTATGGGCTGTTGGGATTTACACACCATGGGCTGTGGGGCTGTAGGGATTTACACACTATGGGCTGTTGGGCTGTTGGGATTTACACACTATGGGCTGTTGGGCTGTAGGGATTTACACACTATGGGCTGTTGGGCTGTTGGGATTTACACACTATGGGCTGTTGGGCTGTCGGGATTTACACACTATGGGCTGTTGGGATTTACACACCATGGGCTGTGGGGCTGTAGGGATTTACACACTATGGGCTGTTGGGCTGTTGGGATTTACACACTATGGGCTGTTGGGCTGTAGGGATTTACACACTATGGGCTGTTGGGCTGTTGGGATTTACACACTATGGGCTGTTGGGCTGTCGGGATTTACACACTATGGGCTGTTGGGCTGTAGGGATTTACACACTATGGGCTGTTGGGATTTACACACCATGGGCTGTGGGGCTGTAGGGATTTACACACTATGGGCTGTTGGGCTGTTGGGATTTACACACTATGGGCTGTTGGGATTTACACACCATGGGCTGTGGGGCTGCAGGGATTTACACACTATGGGCTGTTGGGATTTACACACTATGGGCTGTTGGGATTTGAATCTCTCACAACATTATTCCCAACCCCTGACCTGCTCCTGGACATTTTGGATTTCTGAGGATGAACCAGCTGAGGCTTTGGCCGGGAGCCTCGGCTGCGGTAAAGCCATGGAAATCTTTACAGAGGCATACAGGAGTGAGGTATACAGGCAGTTGAGTGGTATCACAACAATAGCCTTGCACTCAACATCAGTAAGACCAAGGAACTGGTGGTGAATTTCCTTGGTGGTGAACTTCAGAAAAGGGAAGTCAATGGAACACATAACAGTTGTCATTGAGGTATCAGAAGTGAAAGGGTGAGCAGTTTTCAAGTTCTTGGGTGTCAACATCTCTGAAATTCTATCCTGGACAAAACATATTGATGCAATTACAGATAAGGCGTAACAGTGACTACATTTCTGGTCACCGTTTGTGTACAGTTCTGGTCACCGAATTATAGGAAAGATATCAATAAATTAGAGAGAGTGCAGAGACGATTTACTAGGATGTTACCTGGGCTTCAGCACTTAAGTTACAGAGAAAGGTTGAACAAGTTAGGTCTCTATTCATTGGAGCGTAGAAGGTTGAGGGGGGATTTGATCGAGGTATTTAAAATTTTGAGTGGGATAGATAGAGTTGACGTGAATAGGCTGTTTCCATTGAGAGTAGGGGAGATTCAAACAAGAGGACATGATTTGAGAGTTAGGGGGCAGAAGTTTAAGGGAAACACGAGGGGGTATTTCTTTACTCAGAGAGTGATAGCTGTGTGGAATGAGCTTCCTGTAGAAGTAGTAGAGGCCAGTTCAGTTGTGTCATTTAAGGTAAAATTGGGTAGGTATATGGACAGGAAAGGAGTGGAGGGTTATGGGCTGAGTGCGGGTAGGTGGGACTAGGTGAGAGTAAGAGTTCGGCACGGACTAGGAGGGCCGAGATGGCCTGTTTCCGTGCTGTGATTGTTATCTGGTTATATGGTTATATTTCATTCAGAGTTTGAGGAGATTTGGAATGTCATCAAAGACTCTTGCAAATTTCCACAGATGTGCTGTGGCAATCATTCTAAATGGTACGCAGAGGCCACTGCACAGGAACGTAAAAGCTGCAGAGAGTTGTAAACTCGGACAGCTCCTTCATGGGCACTGCCATCGAGGGCATCTTCCATGGGCGATGCCTTTAAAAGTCAGCATCCATCATTCAGGAGCCCCATCACCCAGGGCATGTCCTCTTCTCATTGCTACCTTGAAGAAGCAGGCACAGGAGTGTGAAGACACAGAATGTTTTAGGAACAGCTTCTTCCCCATCACCATAAGGTTTCAGAATGGACAATGAGCCTAGAACAACAAATTTCATGACATGAGCCCGAGATAGTAAACCTGATTCTGATTCTGAATGTGAGGTTGTGGTTGAAGTAGGGTCAAGAATGCAGGTGTGGATGACAGAAGGTCAGGATCAGTTGTGACAAGGATGTAGGGAAACTACAGAGAGAGGTTTTTAGATTACATGAGTGGACAAAGATCTGACAAACAGGGACCAACGTAGGAGGATGTGAAACATTCTATTTCAGAGATAAAATAAAAGATTACTCATGATCAAAATGGAGTGAGGTTATGGGGCTTGGAGAGAGAGTACAGGAGAATGGTCTCAACACATTTTGCATACAGTTCTGGTTGCCTCATTACAGGAAGGACGTGGAAGCTTTAGAGAGGGTGCAGAGATTTACCAGGATGCTGCCTGGATTAGAGAGGGTGCAGAGGAGATTTACCAGGATGCTGCCTGGATTAGAGAGCACTTATGAGGAAGGGTTGAGCAAGCTAGAGCTTTTCGCTGGAGCGGGTGAGAGGTGACTTGATAGAGGTGTACAAGATGATGAGGCATGGATCGAGTGAACAGCCAGGGTCATTTCCAGAGCAAATTAATACCAGGAGGGATAATTTTAAGGTGATTTGAGGAAGTTGTAAGGAGAATGTCAGAGGTGGGTTTTTTTGGGGGGGGTTTTTTAAAACACACAGTGGTGGGTGTGTGGAACACCCTACCAGGGCTGGTAGTGGTTGCAGGTACATTCGGGACACTTAAGAGATTCTTAGATGGCACATGGATGATAGAAAAATGGAGGCTACATGGGAGGGAAGGGTTAGATTGATCTTGGAGTAGGTTAAATGGTTGGCACAGGCTGGTGGGCTGAAGGGCCTGTAGTGTACTGCACTGTTCTGTGATCTATGTTCAGGCACAGTGAAGGGGAGAGGATAAAAACCAAAAGATATAGGAGCAAACTTAGGCTATTTGGTCCATTGAGTCCGCTCTACCATTCCATCATGGCTGATTTATTATCCCTCTCAACTTCATTCTCCTGTCTTCCTCCTGTAACCTTTGACACTCTGACTAATCAAGAACCTATCAACCTCTGCTTTAAATATACCCAGTGACTTGGCCTCCACAGCTTCTGTGGCAATGAATTCCACTGATTCATCACCCTCTGGCTAAAGAAATTTCTTCTCACTTCTTTTCTGAAGGTACATCCCTCTGTTCTGAGGCTGTGCCCTCTGGTTCTAGACTCCCCCACTATAAGAAACATCCTCTTTGCATCCACTCTATCTAGTCTTTCAGTATTCGATAGGTTTCAATGAGAACCCCCCCTCCCCCTTCTTCTAAGCTCCAGCGAGGACAGGCCCAGAGCCATCAAATGGTCCTCACACATTAAATCTTTCATTCCCAGAATCATTCTCATGCCAGCACACCCTTTCTTACATAGAGGGACCCAAAAATGCTCATAATTTTGTAGAGACAGAATAGAAATCGTGTCTATACACATCACAGAAAACAGGCTCTTCTGCCACAAACCCCTGGTTTACCCCGATCGCATATTGTACTCTCTACACTTTCTCAGCAGCTTTGCTGACAAACAGATGTGGGAAGAGGATGGAAATTTTGGTTTGAGATGGGTGTTAGCCAAGAATGAGAGGCAAGTTTGAGGGGCAGAATGGCCTACAACTGCTCCTACAGTTTTGTACATAATGAGATGGATTTTGATCTTGTTATTATCTGATAAACTTTACTCATGATTAATATTACAGTCTTACATAATAAGCTAACAACATTATCAATAATTTTAACATAATGTTATAATTAGGGCTGTCGAGTGATTAAAAATGACTGGTAATTGATTGATGATAGAAGGGCCTGTGCATTAATGGTGTATTAATCACATTATAAAATAACTATGGATATGAAGACTGACGAATAAGGAGAGGAATTGACCCAGATATTGCTCTAATCTCTCATCACCATGGCAGTGAATGGCTTCTAAAGTGCGGGTGCCTGCTGCTGCTGTCTCCTGGGTTCAGTCCCAAACTCTGGCATTGTCTGCACATTCTCCCTGTGACTGTGAGGGTTTCCTCGGGATTCTCCAGTGCCGTTCCACATGCCAAATATGTGCGGGCAGAGAAATTAGATTCAAATGCTGCTGGGCCAACAAAACACCAAAGAAGAGTTGGTGGACATGAGGGAGAGATAGAGGAGGAGGAGGGAACAGCTGAGTATGAGGTAGGGAGGAAAGAGGGGAGAATATTGGTGTTAGGGAAGGGAGAGGAGTGCTAGTGTTGAGGGTTGGGGGAGTGAAAGGTGAGACTAGGTGGGGGGGGAGGATGGATAGGTGGTTAAGGGCTGAAGAAGAAGGAATCTGATAGAGAGGAGTGTGGACCATGGGAGAAAAGGAAGGAAGATGGAACCCAGGGGGAGGTAACAGGCGGGGTGAGACAGGAGCCAGGATGGGGAATGGAAAAAGAGAGAAGGGTAAGGAAGGAGAAATTAACAAAATTTGAAATCGATGTTCATAGCATCAGGTTGGAGGCTACCTAGAAGGATGTGAGGTATTGCTCCTCCAGCCTAAGTGTGGCTTCATCATTGTAGAGGAATCCATGAATTGACATGTTGGAATGGGAATGGGAATGGGAGGTAGAACTGAAATTTGTAGACATCAGGAAATCCCATCTTTTGTGGCAGACGAAGCAAAGATGCTCAGCAAAGCAGACCCCAATTTACGCTGGGCTCACTAATTAGAGGAGGCTGCATCAGGAGTACCAGGTACAATAGATGATTTGCAGGTGAAGTGTTTCCTCACCTAGACGGACAGCTTGGGGCCCTGAACAGTGGTGAAACAGGATGTGTTGGGGCAGGTGTAGCCCTTGTCTTGTATGCAGGATTAAGTGGCAGAAGGAAGATCAGTGGGATAGGACAAGTGAATAATGTATAGTAACTACAGAAAGTAGATAGAGCCCATTCCATCTGAGGCGAAGCCCTCCTACCACTGAGTACATTCACAAGGAGCACCACCACAAGAAGGGAGCTTCCATCAGAGATCCCCACCATCCAGGCCAATCCCTCTTCTCGCTGCTGCCATCAGGAAGGAGGTACATGAGACTCAGGACCCAAACCAACAAATTCAGAAACAGTTATTATTTTATTTTATTGAGATACAGCACAGAATGGGTCCTTCCAGCCCTATGAGCAACTCCACCCAGCAACACCCAATTTAACACCAGCCTAATCACAGGACAAGTTACAATGGCCAACTAATTTACCAACCATTACCACCTTTGGACTGTTGGAGGAAACCACAGCACCCGGAGGAAACATACATAGTCACAGGGAGAACACACAAACTCTGTACAGGCAGTGGTAACTGAAGCCATTTTGGCTGTACTGCAAAATGTTGTACTAACCACTACATTAATGTGCCGTCCTGGCCATTATTACCCCTCAAATATCAGGGCCCTGAACCAGCATGGATAACTTCACTCACCTCAACACCAAACTGATTCCACAACCTATAGACTCACTTTTAAGGATCCTACAACACAAGGCTTCAGAAGACCATAGATCATAAGATACAGGAGCAGAATTATATCATTCGACCCATTCCATCATTCCACCTGGCTAAAGAAATTCCTCCTCTTCTCTCTTCTGAAGGGACATCCTTCTGAGGCTATGCCCTCATAAGGCATTGAAGTATTGTGAGCAGTTCTGGGCCGTTTATCTAACAAAGAATATGCTGGCATTGGAGAGGAAGTACACAATTAGGAACCTGTACTCCCAGAACCCTTTGTCCTACCACACTCCTCAGTGCCCGACCATTCACTGCGTAAGATCTTCCCTGGTTGGTTCTACCAAAGTGCAAAACTTCGCACTTGTCTGCATTAAATCCCATCTGCCATTTCTCAGGCCATTTTTTCCAACTGTTGCAAATCTCGCTGCAAGCCATGATACCATTCCTCATTGTCCACTACACCCCAATCTTGGTGTCACCCAAAATTTTGCTGATCCAGTTAACCACTTTATCATCCAAGTCATTGATATAGATGATAAACAACAAAGGACTCAGCACCGACCGCTGTGACACTAGACTAGTCACAGGCCTCCAGTCAGACAGGCAGCCATCTACGACCACTCTCTGGCTTCTTCCACAAAGTCAATGTCTAATCTGATTTGAATGCCAAGTGACTGAACCTTCTTGATAACCTCCCATGCGAGACCTTGTCAAAGGCTTTGCTAAAGTCCATGTTGACAACATTCACTGTCTTGCCTCCATAAACTTTCCTGGTAACTTCCTCGAAAAACACTAAGATTAGTTAGATGTGACCTAGCATGCATAAATGCATGCTGACTACCTTTAATCAGGTCATGTTTATCCAAACACTCATATATCCCACATATTTCCAACAACTTATGTCAGAGTCACGGACCTATAATTTCCTGGTTTATGTTCAAAGCCATGAGGTAATGTTACAGCTGTATAAGACCTTGGTCAGATCCCACTTGGAGTACTGTGTTCAGTTCTGGTCACCTCACTACAGGAAGGATGTGGATACTATAGAGAGAGTGCAGAGGAGATTTACAAGGATGTTGCCTGGATTGGGGAGCATGCCTTATAAGAATAGGTTGAGTGAACTCGGCCTTTTCTCCTTGGAGCGACAGAGGATGAGAGGTGACCTGATAGAGGTGTATAAGATGATGAGAGGCATTGATCGTTTGGATAGTCAGAGGCTTTTTCCCAGGTCTAAAATGGCTAACATGAGGGGGCACAGTTTTAAGGTGCTTGGAAGTAGGTACAAAGAGGATGTCAGGTGTAAGTTTTTCACACAGAGAGTGATGAGTGCATGGAATGGGCTGCTGGCGATGGTGGTGGAGGCAGATACAATAGGGTCTTTTAAGAGACTTTTAGATAGGTACATGGAGCTCAGAAAAATAGAGATAGGGAAATTCTAGGCAGTTTTGAGAGTAAGTTACCTGGTTGGTACAAATTTGTGGGCCAAAGGGCCTGTAATGTGCTGTAGGTTTCTATGTTCTATGTTGTATGTTCTAAACAGTGGAACAACATTGTCTATCATCCAATACACACAAAATGCTGGTGGAGCACAGCAGGCCAGGCAGCGTCTATACGGAGAAGCGCTGTCAACGTTTCGGGCCGAGACCCTTCGTCAGGGCTAGTATGGATGCTGCCTCGTGTTTTCCTCGATTTCCTCGTGTTTGCCTTGTCTATCATCCAGTCCTTTGGCACCCCTCCTGTTGCTAAGATTGATTTAAATATCTCTGCTAGGGCAATTTCTCCATCGCCTCCCATAGGGTCTGAGGGAGCACCTTGTCAAGCCCTGGGGATTTATCCACCCTGATTTGCCCCAGGGTAGCAAACTCCTTCTCCTCTGTAATCTGTCCAGGGTCCATGAGGTTGATGCCACTTTGCCTCTGTCTGGGTCTGTGTCCTGAGTAAATACAAATGCAAAAAAAAATTAACATCTCCCTCATCTGATTTAGCTCTACACGTGGATTAGCATTGTAATCATCTGGAGGAAACAAATTTTGCCCCTTGCAATCCTTTTGCTCTTAGCATATATGTAGAATCCCTTAGGATTCTCCTTCACCTCGTTAACGAGAGCAACCTCATGTCTTTTTTTACCCTTCCTGATGTCTTTCTTAACCTGTTGTCTTGCATTTCTTATATTCCGTAAGCACCTCATTTGATATGACTTGCCTGTGCCTGCTATGCATCTCTTTTTCCTCTTAACAAGAGCCTGAACATCTCTTGAAAACCAAGGTTCCTTACATTTGTTATCTTTACCTTTTATTCTGACAAGCACATACAAGCTTTGTACTCTCAAAATTTCATTTTCGAAGGCCTCCCACTTTTCAAATACACCTTTGCCAGAAAGCAGGCTGTTCCAATCCACACTTGTCAGATTGTTTCTGGTACTGTCTAACTTGGCCTTTCTCCAATTTAGAATCTCAACCCACAGACCAGACCTATCTCTTTGCACATTTACTTTGGAACCAATGGCATTGTGGTCACTGGAGGCAAAGTGCTGCCCTGCACAAACTTCTATCATCTGCCCTGTCTTACTTCCGTAATAGCAGATCCAGTGTCGCATACTCTGTATTTGAGCCTTCTACACACGAATGAAGGAAACTTCCCTGAACACATTTGACAAACTCTGTCCCATCTGGTCCTTTTACACTATGGAATACCAGTCAATATGGGGAAAGTTAAAATCATCTACCATAACAAACTTGTGTTTCTTGCAGCACGAGTGAATCTGCAGATGCTGGAAATAAACAAAAACACAAAATGATGTCTGGGCTGCTGAGATCTGCCAGCATTTTGTGTTTTTATTGGATCTTTCTACAAATTTCTTTCTCTAAATAATTACGACTGTTGGGTGGTCTGTAATATAGCCCCAGTAACGTGGTCATACCTTTCTTATTTCTCAGTTCCACCCATAACGTCACACTACTCGAGTTCTCTGGTCTGTCATGATGGATCACTGCGGTGACATTTTCCCTGACAAGTAACACCTTCTCCTTCAATCCCTCCCGCTCTGTCACATCTAAAACAATGGAATCCTGGAGTACTGAGCTGCCAGTCCTGTCCCTCCTACAACCAGGTCTCACTAATCGCTACCATATCACAATTCTGGGTGTTGATCCATGCCCTGAGTTCATCTACCTTTTCTGTGATGCTTCTTGCTCAGGACACGAGTCACACCATGCTCAACCTTTTGATTCCCGACTCTGACTGAGGTCTGACCAACATCTGCCTTCACTGACTGTCCTGGCACTCCGGTTCCCATCCCCATGCTGCTCTCACGTTTTCATTAATTTTTATTTGCACGGTTTGCCTGCATTTACACCTTGATTATTTGTCAGTCTGTGTATCTTATGCACTTTGATAATAAATATACTTTGAACTGTGAACTTCCTTTCATTATTGTTAGGTACAGAGCTTACCCCGACCAAATACCCGTGTCAGAAGACCACAGGATGACATGCCCTTGAGAAGACTGGTTAGTCCGTTGACCTGAGCCTGTGAAAGGGAGGGCTGGTGGTTGTGGGGAGGAGGGACTGGTGCAGGAATAGGCAGGCTGAATTTAAGGGAGATACATCCAGAGGAACGGTGGCATCATAAAATGTCACAATGTGACTGAGAGATCGGCAAGACTTCAGCAATCTGCCGAAAATTGTGGAGATGAGTCCCCTGAGCTCAGACTGACCGCCAGTTTTGAGTGAAGTCGCGAGTAGGAGGTTGTTTTGCAGATAAGAGTTAAAACCATGCCTCAATCAAATCAGTATCAAGTTTATTATCATTCTCTTAAAGGACATGAAATTTGTTGTTTTTGTGGAAGCAGTAAAGTGCAAAGTCATAAATAATTATAAATTTAAAATCAATATAAGGTGGATGATGTGGAGTATAACAGTGAAAATGCTGGAGGAACTGAGCTGGTCAGGAGGGGAATAAGCAGTCAACATTTCAGGCTAAGACCCTTCATCAAGATGTGGAGGATAGTAAGATCAGGGTTGAGCTTACTGATTTGCTAAAGCGCTTTGGGAAAGAGGTAGAGCATAGAATCAAGAACAGTATAGCAAAGGAACAGGCCCTTCAGCCCACAATGTTGTGTCAAGCCAAATAAATTGCTAATCAAATAGCCAATTAATCTCTTCTGCCTACACAATGTCTATACCCTTCCATTTTCTTCACATTCATGTCCCTATCCATACATCTCTTAAAAACATCTATCACATCTGCCTCTACCACCATCCCCTGGAAGCACATTCCAGGCACCAGCCACTCACTGGTAAAAAACTTGTCCCTCATATCTCCTTTGAATTTACCCCGTCACCTTCAGTGCATGTCCTCTGGTATTAGACGTTTCAACCTTACTCCCTGTCGACTCTATCAATGCCTCTCATAATCTTATAAACCTCTATTGGATCTCCCCTCAGCCTCTGCTACTCCAGAGAAAACAACCCAAGTTTGTCCAGTCTCTCGTTATAGCACATGCCCTCTAAACCAGACAGCATCCTGCTAAACTCTCCTGCACCCTCTCCAAAGCCCTCACATCGTTCCTACAATGGGGCAACCAGAACTGTACACAATACTCAGATAACTAGTTTTATAAAGGCAGAATAGGGTCTCTTAAGGAATATTATGTTGGATAAGTTCTTTTCAAGGATATTAAGGTGGAGTGAGGCAAGAGTTGAAATTACTGAGGCCTTGACCAAGATCTTTGTGCCCTTTCTAGCCACAGGTGACGTCTGAGAGGACTGACGAGTAAAGTTGTTCCTTTACTCAAGAAGGAAGATAGCGATAATATTCTCATTGGATTGCACTGGACCTTCCAGACCTGCTTGCCATCTGGGACCATGCCAAAGGCCTTGCTGAAGTCCAGACGTACAATATCCACTGCCCCAGCCTTATCTACCTTTCTGGCTATCTCTTTAAAAACACTAAAAGGTTTGTTATACACAAAGTTCCACGGCAAAATCATGCTGATTCCTCCTCATCAGATTTTGTTTATTCAATGCTGGCCAATCCTGTTCAAACATGGAGGAAAATTTCTGATGTACAATAATGAATTGGTGATGGTCTTGGATTTCAGCAACCAAACATCTCATGGGACAGTAGGAGAGTGAGGGCAGGCTGCAAAATTATTGCCCAGTGCAGCTGGAGAGGGGTGGTAGGAGTTCACAAGGCTGGGCCAGCAGAAGAGGGGGAGCACACAGTGAACACTAATCATATTTCAGTCGGAGTTAGCTCATTATGGGGAAGGCTGGCATGTTCCAGTGCCAACTTAGCATTCCCACAATACTCAGCAGAACAACACTGAATGCAAAAAGCAACGGTAGCGAAACAACCCCCACTCCTCCCTCCCACCTCTGCTCATATACAGTCTGTCAGCCACGAGGCAGGCGACCTCCCAGGCTCCAATCTCCAGTGGACTTGCAGATTCACAGACATCAGGCATTGATATCCCCAATGGACACATGGGGGAGGAGCTTTGGGGGATATGGCTGAACGTGGGAAATTAGAACAACAGGTGAGCATGAACTGGTTGGGACGAAGGGCCTGCATCTAGAACATAGAAGAGTACAGCACAGGAACAGGCCCTTCAGCCCACAGTGTTGTGCTGAGCCAATTAAATGAATAATCAGATGGTTAACTAAACTAATCTTACACAATGTCCATATCGTTCCATTTCCCTCATATTCCTGTGCCTCTCTAAATGTCTCTGAAAAGCCTCTAATGTCTCTGCTTTTACCACCTCCCCAGGCACCCACCACTTGTATAAAAGTCTTGACCCTCGCATCTTCTTTGAAATTATCCCCTCTCACCTCAAATGCCTTCCCTCTGGTATTAGACGTTTCAACCCTGGTGGAAAAGACACTGCCTGTCTGCTCTGTCTGTGATGTGTTGCTCTATGACTCTACAAGTCTCCTCTCTCCATCCAACTGCTTGAGGGTCTCTAGATCCTATTATGCAAAACCTTTTTATCTTCCCTGGTTTACTCCTCACAGTCTCATTGTTGATATCCTGTGTCAGAGAATTAAATAAAATCCTAGCTAATCCTCATCTGAGGCATCACTTCACTTAGAATTGATTTGTTAAGTTCATCCCTGCAGAGGGTGAGACAGACACTCACTCACACTGCTCAGAGACTGACATCTCTTAATGACTTCTCAGCGTCAGCTGCAGCCCCTCTATTATCCCACTTCCCCGCACTGCAGGGTCAATCAATTCTGCACCAGCAGATGCCTATCGCTCTGGTCCAGCCCCTGAGAGTGTAAAAATAAACACAAGAGAGGAAGACAGGCAGGAGGAAATTAGCCAGCACACAGACCCCATGGAACTGATCAGACACAAAAAGAGAAGCGAGGCAGTAATCTAAAATAGCATCATGGCATTTGCACAGCTCTGTACTTCCCTGGGCACCGGCACAATGTTCCCACTGCCAGAGCTCCCTGCCAGCTGAACAAACAAAGGCTGTGCAGTAACACACAAAATGCTGGAGGAACTCAGTAAGTCAGGCAGCATCTATGGAGGGGAATTAACAGTCGATAATGCTGGCCAAATCCCTTCATCAAGACTGGAATGGAAGGGAGAAGAAGTATGGGGAGAGGTGCAGAAGTATAACAAAGAACATAGAACAGTAACAGTGCTGGTCATTCAGCCCACAATGCACTTCTAACCTTTCCAAGATCAATCTAGCCTTTCCCTCCCACATAGCCCTTCATCTTTCTCATCCATGTGCCTATCTAAGAATCTCTTAAATGTCCCTAGTGTGTCTGCCTCTACCACCACCCGCAGCAGTGAGTTCCACACACCCACCACTCTGTGTGTAAAAAACCCCCGTTTGACATTCCTCCAATACTTTCCTCCAATCATTTTAAAATTATGCCCTTATATTAGACATTTTCACTCTGGCCGTCCACTCTATCTCTGCATCTTATCATCCTGTACACCTCTATCACGTCACCTCTCATCCTCCTTCACTCCAACTCACTCAACCTATCCTCATAAGCCATGTCTCTAATCCAGGCAGCATCCCGGTAAATCTCCTGTGCGTAAGTGGTAGAAGTACAAGGAATACAGATTCATGTGGCTTTAGGAACCTTACTGAGCTGGATTACTTTACCAAGGTGATGGAAGAACATGAAGAGGCAGTGCAGACCTCCTCCCATGTGAAGGGATGTAAGACGACATGCAGATGGTCTGACTGGTTGCATCATCACTGGGTATGGAGGGGCCAATGCACACGATTGGAAAAAGTGCGTTGTAAGCACCCAGTTCCAGCATTGAGGGCACCTTCAAAAGGCAGCATCCATCATTAAGGACCCCCATCGTCCAGGACGTGCCCTCTTCTCATTGCTACCATCAAGGAGGAAGTACAGGAGCCTCAAGACCCACACTCAGTGTTTCAGGAACAACTTTCTCCCCTCTGCCATCAGATTTCTGAATGGACAATGAACAGTATTTTGCTCTGTTCTAGCATAATTTTTTATTTTAAATATATTTTTTATTGCAACTTGTATTAACTATTTTAGGAATTGCACTCTACTGCAGCCACCAAACAAGAAATTTCAGATTTGTCAGTGATAATAAACCTGATTCTGATTTTGATCTGAGTCCTGCATACTCAGCAGTTGGTACCAGAGGATATACAAACTCTTCCATAGTTTCACCTTCACTTCCTGCGGATATCTGTCCCCAAACTGACAGGTGTGACACGCCATAAGGCTAATGTAATGGCTTCTGTATAATATGCCACTGCCGATGTAATGGATTCTCTGTAGCAGCAATGTTTGGGTTATGAATAGAGATAACGGGGCTTTGGAATGCAGGGGCTGTCCAATCGGAGAAATGTTGTTCTTTCTTGTGTGTCTGTGAGCCGGGTTTTGTGCGGTCTTTCATTGGGGAGCAATGGAGAGAGATGACACGAATGGGGAGAGTCAGAAGACCACCAGAGTGGACTGAGGAGTGAGGATCCGAGGGCCAGCTATGCTTGGAGGAGGTCAATGGTTGATGAATAGCCATTTCAGTGAGCTCCAACAATGCACAATAGACTTTTATCCTTAAAATGGGCCCTTTTTCTTTTTATTCTCTTTACTAACCCTCTATCCAGTTTAAGATTTATAAAGTTCAATCATTTAATTGCATATGGTGTACCGTCTGATATCTTGCGGTGTGGATTTGTAACCGGGCAACCCATCGCGCATCGTCCACACCAGTGAGGTTTCTCAGTTGGGCAGGGCCAGAAGTTATTTTCCCACCTGGTGGCCGGGCCTGAGGGTTACATAGGTATTCAACAGGATTCAGTGAATATTCATCAGCACCTCAGGCTGTAGTTCTATTTGTTGCTTTTACAGGATCCTGTGACTGAGCAGGAGAGTGTTTACTGCCTGTGAGAGGGTTGAGGTGGAGGGTAGATGATGAGGGAGGGCACTCCAGCATTTTGAGCCAGTGGCAACGAAGAACAGTGATGGATTCCAAACTCAGAACGATGTGCGTGACTGGGAGGGGATCCTGCAGGAGGTGGTACTGCCCTGGTAACTGGAACACAGGGTTCAATTCCACCATGTCTGCAATGATTTTGGAAAGATTGTTCCTCCCATGACTGCATGTGTTTCCTCTGGGTGCTCCAGTTTCCTCCCAGATTCTAAAGACATGTGGGATAGGGTCAATGAGTTGAGGGCTTGCTGTGTCGGCACTGGAAATGTGGGTACGCTTGAAGGCTGCCCCCAGCACATCCACAGACTGCAATAATTGATGACACAAACAACTTATTTAGAACATCGAACAGTACAGCCATGGTCCCTCCTCAATCAGATCTCTCCTCAGCCTCCGTCCCTCCTCTCAGTCTCTGTCCCTCATCAATCAGATCTTCTCTCAGCTTCCCTCCCTCCTCAATCAGATCTCCTCCATATTATAGCGTAGGCAAATAACAAATAAAAGACAAATAACAAGTAGTGTTCAAGGGAGGGGGGAAGAAGTTCTTCCTAAAACATTGAGTGTGGGTCTTCAAGCTCCTGTACCTCCTTGCTGATGGTAGTAACGAGAAAATAGTGAGGGTACTCAGTGGTGGACGGCACCTTGTTGAGACACCACATCTTGAAGTCCTTGATGGTGGGTTGTGCCCATGATGGAGCAGGCTCAGTCTGCAATCTCCTGCTATCCAGTGCATTGAAGCCTCCACACCAGACAGTGATGCAACCCATTAGAATGCTCTCCACCGTACAAATGTAGAAATTTGCTGGAGTTTTTGGTGACATACCAAATCGCCTCAAACTCTTAACGAAACAGAACCACTGGTGTGCCTTCTGCATGATTGCATCAGTATGTTAGGCCCAGGATAGATCTTCAGAGATGTGGATGCCCAGGAACTTGAAACTGCTCACTCTTTCCACTTCTGATTCTTTAATGAGAACTGATGTGTGTTCCCTTGACTTCCCCTTCCTGAAGTCTACGATCATGCTGACATAGAGTCCGAGGTTGTTGTTCAACCAGCTGATTCATCTTGCATTCCTGTATGCCTCCTCATTGCTATTTGAATGTGTCCCCCATGGAAACCCTCAGCAGATCAGTAGTATGACCACCTTACCAGCAGACCACTTTCAAGCCAAACTGAGGAACGTTGGAATTGTTGTGAGCTGTGAGAGCCTATCTGCTCTGATCTCATCACGTTCTAGACCCTTAATTCATCTCTGGATCTCATTCTGAAAGGAATTAAGTTTTATCACTTGTAATTTTATGATTAAATCTGGCAAAATCTATATTGATTTTTTTTTGCAGAGCCTAACATTAAATAAGTGTAGCTAATGGCTGTAAATACTACCAGCCCCCTTGGAACCAGCAGCTGAATATTCTCATTCCAGCGTTTTTGTCTGGTGAGCCTCTCTCTCCTTGTTCATGAGATGGAATCCAGTTGAGGGAGCCTCAGCTCCGCACCCAGTAACAAACAGCAGGCGCAGACCCCTTTCTCCATGGCTGAGCAGTCACCAGGCCATTTGCCCATTCTGTTTCTAATGCCAGTAATTGGGAAGCCTCGGATCATGGAGACCATGACCCTTGGCTCTGAAGCACGTGTTCCCATAGGTTCACTGACCTTGTGAGCAGAGACCCAAGCTCTAATCCCACAGTAATAAACTTCCCTGCTTTCCACCCTGAATGTCCGTGGGAGTTTTTAAACAAAGAACAGAACATAGTTTCAATGTTTGCTCAGTGCTGCTCTCCAGTGTTGGCTCAGTGGAAGAACAAGCTGCACCAGGTCAACTCAGGGACTTGGGCTATATGATTTATTTTCTTTATGGCTGTGTTTTTCTGAAATCATACCCATATGTGCTATATGCTATGTGCAGTGTGCAGTGCACTGTTGGTAATGTGTTTTGCACCTTGGCCAAGGAGGAAAATTGATTCATTTGGCTGTATTTATGTATGGTTGAATGATAACTAAACTTGAATTTGATAGCATATAGAACAGCACAGCACACAAAGAGGCCCTTTTGGCCCAAAATTAGTAATCAAATGGCCAACTAAATAAATCCTTTCTGCCTACAAACATGTACATATTCCTTCACTTTCCTCACATTCCTCTATCTCAATGCCTCTCAAAAGTCCATGTATCTGTCTCTTCCACTATTCCAGGCAGCGCATTCCAGACACCCTCACTCTCCATGTAGAAAACTCCTATGAAATTCCTCCTCTCACCTTAAATGCATGCCCTCTGGTATTAGACATTTCATCCCTAGGAACTATCTATTTTATCCATGCCTCTCATAATCTTATAAACTGCTATCAGATCTCCCCTCAGCCTCCACCATTCCAAGGAAAACAAGCCAAGTTTGTCCAATCTCTCGGTATAGCACATGCCCTCTAATCCAGGCAGCACCCTGATAAATTCTTCTGCACCCTCTACAAAGACTCGCCATCCTATAATGGGGCAACTGGAACTGTATGCAGATGTGGCCTAACTAGAGTCTTATAAATCTGACTTTTGAACGCAGTGTCTCGACCAATAAAGGCAAGTATTCTATATACCTTCTTAGACACCTTATCAACCTGTGCATGTCATATGTGGGGGCATTGGGAGCAGACCCAAATGCAAGACACAGACACTGAAGTACCAGGAATTGGACTAGGCGTGTGAAGGAATCAAGGAAAATGGGGAAGAAAGGACACTGGACATGACACTGGCCCCAGATGAGACAAGGACTCTGGACCTGGGCTAGGACCTGACTAGGATAGGGAACCAGAACATGGAACTAGGAACTAGGAGCCTGGGCTTGGACTCCGAGCCAGAGACTGGACAAGGACCCAGAACTTGGGTCTTGACTCGGGCTCAAAGTCCAGAACCGGACGAGGACGAGAGACTCTTGGATGGGAAAGGGAACCTCAGCACAGGACGAGGGAATCCCAGCACCGGGCAGGGCAAGGTACTCCTGTGCTGGGCAAGGCACATGGACATGACAAGGACACAGAGCCTACGGAGAGACAGGGACACTGAACACCGAGCCAGGACCCCTCCTTGGATACAGGACATGGGGCCAGGACACATTACACAGAACACAGAGCCAGGACCCCACCTTGGGTACAGGACACAGGGCCAGGACACATTACACAGAACACCGAGCCAGGGCCCCACCTTGGGTAGTGGACATAGGGCCAGGACACATTACACAGAACACCGAGCCGGGACACCTCCTTGGGTACAGGACACAGGGCCAGGACACATTACACAGAACACCGAGCCAGGACCCCTCCTTGGGTACAGGACACAGGGCCAGGACACATTACACAGAACACCGAGCCAGGACCCCTCCTTGGGTACAGGACACAGGGCCAGGACACATTACACAGAACACCGAGCCGGGACACCTCCTTGGGTACAGGACATGGGGCCAGGACACATTACACAGAACACCGAGCCAGGACCCCTCCTGGGATACAGGACATGGGGCCAGGACACATTACACAGAACACCGAGCCAGGACCCCTCCTGGGATACAGGACATGGGGCCAGGACACATTACACAGAACACTGAGCCAGGACTCCTCCTTGGATACAGGATGTAGGGCAAGGACTCATTACACAGAACACCAAACACGACGAGACAGTTCCCAATGCTAGGTAGCAGCAAAACAGCCAGATGTACCTAGTGAAGGCGTGGACATGGCATACAGTTCCAAACAGGGCGAGGCTCCGGGCAGAGGAGAGGCAGGGCGGGGTGGGGCGAGGCGAGGAGAGGCTCTGGGCAGAGGTGGGGCGGGGCAGGGCGGGGCGAGGCGGGGCGGGTGGGGCGAGGCGAGGAGAGGCTCCAGGTAGAGGCGGGGCAAGGCGAGGCTCAGGGCAGAGGAGAGGCGGGGCGAGGTGAGGCGGGGCGGGGCTCCAGGCAGAGGCGAGGCGGGGCGGGGCTCCAGGCAGAGGCGAGGCGGGGCGAGGCGAGGCAGAGGCGAGGCAAGGCTATGGGCAGGAAGGGATACAAACAGGGGGTTTGGACAGGAACTATCCAGAAGCTCAAGGCTGAATCCTGAAGCTATTTATGAGACCAGCCCAAACAAGAATCAGCTGCCTCTACAGAAACTGGGGAAACCCAGAAAACCTGGAATAGGGAGCCTGGACCGGACTGCGAACTGGAATGCGGATTTCACGGACTGGACCATGACAGTGTAGCTACTTTTAGGGACCTATGAACTTGCAACCTAAGATCCCTCTGCTCATCAACACTATTAAAGGTTAGGATTAGAAGGACATGGGCCAAACATGGGACATTTGGACTAGTTGGGTGAGCACTATGGTTGGCATGGACTGTGTGGGCAAAGGGGCCTGAATCTGGGTTGTTTTCCTCAGCCACTCTCTGACATTTGCTCAGATTCTGCATAGCAGATTATTACAAAAGGAGAGAGCGTGGGACCGTTCAGATCTTCAGCTCATTGTTGTTTCTGCAATCTTGCTCTGCAGCCATGGGTTAATGCTTTTTAAGAATGACAATTCAAAAAATGGAGTAAACAACTCACCCCCTCATTCCCCTGCTACCCCAGCAATCAGAGTTGGAAGCCTCGGCCTAAAACGTTGACTGTTTATTTCCCTCCACAGATGCTGCCTGACCTGCTGTGGTCCTCCAGCATTTTGTGTCACCAGTTTCCCAAAGCAGACTCACCTGACGCCATATAAATACAGTGTGATACCTTTGCAAAGCTCAAAGGAAATTTATTATCAAAGTATATAAATGTCACCATATACAACCTTGAGATTGATTTTCTTATGAATATTCACAATAAATACTTAGAAGCAAAGAAGTAAAAGCAAGCAAAATAATAATAAATAAATAAGCAATAAATATTGATAACATGATGATGAAGTGTCCTTGAAAGTGAGTCCATAGGCTGTGGGAGCAGTTCATTGATGGGGTGAGTGAAGTTATTCCCTCTGGTTCAAGAACTGATAGATGGGGGGTAATAACTGTTCCTGAGCCTGGAGATGTGAGTCCTGAACCTCCACCCTGATGGCAGCAACAAGAAGAGAGCATGCCCTGGGTGGTGGCGTTCCCTGATGATGGATGCTGCTTTCCTACAACAAAATTCCATGTAGATGTGATGGACTGGACTGTATACACCACTTTTCAGTTCAAAGGCGTGAGGGTGTACTCACACTCACTTTCTGAAAGGCCGGCACACCATTCTCCATCCTGTTTCTGCACTGACCTATGAACTCTAGAACTTCAGCCCCTCACAGCGTAGCCACACCACAAGTGACAGCGGCGACAGGCGGCGCATATGGAAGGGTATTCAGGGCATCACCAACTACAGGACAACATCACCTGACTGTGCGGGTGATGCCTCCCTCCCAGATTTGCTGAACAACTTCTACGCTCGTTTTGAAGCAGAAAATGACATGGCGGCAAGGAAGTCCACCCCTCCTCCAGGGTCAACACACGGAAGGCTGCTGGACCAGACAACATTCCTGGTAGAGTGCTCAGAGGTTATGCAGACCAGCTAGCAGATGTTCTCACCGACATCTTCAACATCTCCCTGAGCAGCACCACCATTCCAACATGCTTCAAGGCTGCCACCATTGTCCCCATGCCGAAGAAGTCTTCAGTGTCCTGCCTGAATGACTACCATCCCATTGCACTTACATCCATCATCATGAAGTGTTTTGAGAGGCTCGTCATGAGGCATATCAAGACCCTGCTGCCCCCTCACTGGACCCATTGCAGTTTGTGTACCATCCCAACAGTTCAACGGATGACGCCATTGCCATCACCCTCTTCCTGGACAAAAAGGACACATACGTTCGGTTGCTGTTCATAGACTTCAGTTCAGCATTTAACCCAATCATCCCTCAGAAACTGATTGGAAAGATGAGCCTACTGGGCCTGAACACCTCCCTCTGCAACTGGATGCTAGACTTCCTGACTGGGAGACCTCAGTCAGTCCGGATCGGGAGCAGCATCTCCAACACCATCACACTGAGCACTGGGGCTCCCCAGGGTTGTGTGCTCAGTCCACTGCTGTTCACTCTGCTGACCCACGACTGTGCTACAACACACAGCTCGAACCACATCATCAAGTTCGCTGATGACACGACTGTGGTGGGTCTCATCAGCAAGAACAATGAGTCAGCTTACAGAGAGGAGTGGCTAATGGGCTGGTGCAGAACCAACAACCTGTCTCTGAATGTGAACAAAACAAAAGAGATGGTTGTTGACTTCAGGAGGGCACAGAGCGACCACTCTCCGCTGAACATCGACGGCTCCTCTGTAGAGATTAGCGAGTCCAGTCAGTCACAAACAGCACAGAAACAAACTCTACAACCCAACTCGTCCATGCTGACTGTGTTGCCCCTTGAGCTGGTTCCATCTGCCTACATTTGGTCAGCAGCTGAGTAAACCTCCCCTGTCCGTGTACCTATCTAGAAAGCATTTAAATGTTGTAATGTGCCCATCTCAATCACTATTTCTGGCAGCTCGTTCCAAATACCATATCAAGAAGCTGACCCTGATGTTTCTTTGGAATCTCTTGCCTCTGATCTTAAACCAAGACATTTAAGACTAAAGAGTCTAAGACCAGAGGGCACAGCCTCAGAGTAGAGGGATGTCCATTTAGAGTGGAGATGAGGAGGGGTTTCTTTAGCCAGAGGTTAGGGAATCTATGGAATTCATTGCTACAGACAGCTGTGGAGGCCAAGAAATTGGGTATACTTAAGGCAGAGGTTGATCAGTTCTTGATTAGTCAGGGTGTCAAAGATTATGGGGAGAAGGTAGGAGAATGGGGTTGAGAGGTATAATGGGTCAAATGGCTTAATTCTGCTCCTAAGTCTTATAGTCATATGGTTATCAACCTCCACTCAATGACTTGGCCTCCACAGCCATCTGTGACAATGAATTCCACAGATTCACCACCCTCTGGCTAAGGAAATTCCTCCTCATCTCTGTTCTGAGGGGATGCCCCTCTATTCTGAGGCTGTGTCCTCGGGTCCTAGACTCACCCATTATAGGAAGCATCCTTTCCATGTCCAGTCTATCTCAGCCTTTCAATGTTCAACTGGTTTCAATGAGATCCCTCTCATTCTTCCCAATTCCTACACGTACAGACCCAGAGCCATCAAACATTCCTCTACAAACCTCTGTCCTCGTGTTTTTAGTGCTCCACACCTGGGGAAAGGAAGATATGCTTTCACCCTGAAAATGCTCCTCATGACCTTATTTCCCTCAATCAGGTCACTCCTCAATTTCCCACATTTCAGGGAATAAGGTCCTAGTCTACACAACTTGTCATTGTAACTCAGGCCCCCAAGTTCAGGCAAAGTGCTCATGCTGTGGGGTGCCACGGTAGTGTAGTGGTTAGGCTGACACTATTACAACTCGGGCCGCCAGAGTCTCCACTTCATTTCCACTGTCCTTGGTAACCAAGTTTGTACGACCCTTCCCATGCACGCATTGGGTTCTCTGATTGCTCCAGTTTCCTCCCACAATTCAAAGACATAACAGTTAGTAGGTTAATTGGTAATTGTAAATTGTCCTGTGAACTGTCTAGGGTTAAATAGGTAGGTCAGGATGTATCAGGTGTCCAGGGAGAGGTAGCAACTCCGGTGAAGGAGCCTATCAGGTCCATTCTGGCGCAGCTCACTCACCTTTGGTCCCCACCAGACACTCAGCTCTCACCTGCAGCTTCAAGTAGCAGTTTTCATGTGACCGTGGCCACACCCACCCGGTACACTGCTTCGACAGGTGGGCTAAAGCAGGTGAGGGTAGCCATTGACCTCATACCCGGTGAGATAGAAACAGTCCTGTTACAGTGAGATCCAACGGCCTGGAAGGCAGTTCTACAACACCTCATGGAGAATGAAGGTCATGACTGGGCACAGACAAGTCATGGCCATCCACCGTAACCGAGGAAGGCCCCACTTATGAAGTTTGTTAGTACCACTGGACCTGGACTTCTGAGGTCGACAGAGTGCGACTGTCCCAGTACAATGACTTTTCCACTTTAAAAGCTCTCCCACACAGATTTCCGGTCATCGTCAGACTCGAGAGGTAACGACCAACTAGGCAGGTTGCTGGGCAGCACAGCTTGAAGGGTTGGAAGTTCCTGTTCCATGCTGTATCTGTAAATAAGTAAAATAAATAATTCTTCTGCCTCCTTCTAGTTTAATAACATTTTCCCTACAACAGGTTGGCCAAAACTGTACACAATACATGCACTCCAAGTGTGGCCTCACCAGCATCTTATACAACTGCAACTTAACATCCCAACTCCTGTACTCAGTACCCTGACTGACCAAAGCCAGTGTGCCAAACACTTTCTTCAGCTCCTTGTCTACCTATCATTTGCCGGTCATCAGCCCTCCACTAAACAAGATCCCCTGTAAGTTTTCGTAGCCTCCTATACTACCTACAACACCAGCTATGGCAATATCAGCTGAAAACATACAACCCTGCCATGTTCGATAAACCACCAGGAACTGTGGCTCACCGCTAGACACAGGCCCCTCTGTGCTCTGCCATACTCTTCTACGTTATGTGTTAATCTGACCCATACCCAGTAGGGTAAACAATACACTGAGACCCAGTGTAGGAATGAGAAACAGCACTTGGAGTCCCTGCGCAGGATTCCTTAAAAGTTAACTCACAGGTTGAGTCAGTGATAAGAAAGTAAAATTACTATTTATTTTGAGAGGGCTAGAATATAAAAGCAAGACTTCTGATCTTATGATTCATCTCCCTTCCCTCCCCTTCCTTCCACTCCCACCTACTTCCCTCTTCCCAACCCTCCAACCTCCCAACTTCAACCTTCCTTCCTCTCCCTCACCTCCCACCAAATTCTCGTCTAATTCTCCTCCTATGCCCACGTCACATCCTCTCTTCTATTTGAACACGTGGCCAGTCACAGACACAACCTCAATTCGACAGCTTCAGACAACTCACTCTCTCTGTCACACTTACCCACAGTGCTGTTTCACCCACCTACCAGCTCTCTCTCTCTCTCTCTCTCTCTCTCTCTCTCTCTCTCTCTCTCTCTCTCTCTCTCTCACTCACCTACCCACAGTGCTGTTTCACCCACCTACCAGCTCTCTCTCTCTCTCTCTCTCTCTCTCTCTCTCTCTCACCTACCCACAGTGCTGTTTCTCTCTCTCTCTCTGTCACACACACACAACTACCCACAGTACTGTTTCACCCACCTACCAGCTCTCTCTCTCTCTCTCTCTCTCTCTCTCTCTCTCTCACTCACCTACCCACAGTACTGTTTCACCCACCTACCAGCTCTCTCTCTCTCTCTCTCTCTCTCTCTCTCTCTCCCTCTCTCTCTCACCTACCCACAGTGCTGTTTCACCCACCTACCAGCTCTCTCTCTCTCTCTCTCTCTCTCTCTCTCTCTCTCTCACTCACCTACCCACAGTGCTGTTTCACCCACCTACCAGCTCTCCCTAGCTCTCTGTGTCACACCTACCCACAGTGCTGTGTTTCACCCACCCTTACACCTAGGTCCTTCCCCCAGTCAGCTCAGCCCGACCAGTGGGGCCATGTCTGTCAACCTTATTGTCAACAGGTTAATAAGGGCAATGGTGGTTGTTGTGATCTTCCTCACTACCAATGCCATTATTAACCCGTTGACCAAAAAACTTAATCCACAGACACAAAAATGCAACTGCAGATGCTGTGGATTAAGGAATACGAACACAATGCTGGAAGAACTCAGCAGGTCAGGCAGCATCCATGAGAAAAGAGTAGCCAACATTTTGGGCCGAGACCCTTCATCAGGAATGGGGGAGTGGAGAGGGCCGAAGCCCAGTAATAGAGATAGGGGAGGGGGTAGGGTCTAGAGGCGCCAGGTGGAAAACCAGTCAGAGGAAAGGGGGGAGGGGGGGATAAGCATGAAAGAACTGTGGAGATAAAGGAGCAGAAAATTGAGAGGCAGAGAGGGACCTGGGATAGGGGGAGGGGGAGGGGGAGGGAATTAGCAGAAATTGGAGAATTAAATGTTCATACCACCAGGCTGGAGGCCTCCGGATCCAACATATTCTCCTACACAACTTCCGCCACCTTCAACAGGACCCCACCACTGAGCATATCTTTCCCTCCCTGCCCCTCTCAGCTTTTCGCAGGGATCATTCCCTCCGTGACTACTTGGTCCACACTTTGCTCCCCAGAGAACTCCCACCTGGCACTTATCTCTGCAAGCGCAAATGCTACACCTGGCCCCACACCTCCCCCCTTACCACCATTCCGGGCCCCAGACAGTCCTTCCAGGTGAGGCAACACTTCACCTGTGAGTCTGCTGGAGTTGTCTATTGCATCCGGTGCGGCCTCCTCTACATCGGCGAGACCCGACGCAGATTGGGGGACCGTTTCATCAAGCACCTACACTCCGTCTGTCACAATAGACAGGACCTCCCGGTTGCCACCCACTTCAACTCTGCCTCTCATTCCCATCTAGATATGTCCATACATGGCCTCCTCTACTGCCATGATAAGGCCAAACTCAGGTTGGAGGAGCAACACCTCATCTACCGACTGGGTAGCCTCTAGCCTGGTGGTATGAACATTGAATTCTCCAATTTCCGGTAATTCCCTCCCCCTCCCCCTTCCCCTATCCCAGGTCCCTCTCTGCCTCTCTCCCCTTTCAACTTTCTGCTTCTTTATCTCTACAGTTCTTTCATGCTTATCCCCTCCCCTCCCCCCTTTATCTTTCCTCTGATTGGTCCTCCACCTGGTGCCTCTAGGATCTACCCCCTCCCCTATCTCTATTACTGGGCTTCGGTCCTCTCTTCCCCCCCATTCCTGATGAAAGGTCTTGGCCCAAAATGTTGGCTACTCTTCTCTCACGGATGCTGCCTGACCTGCTGAGTTCTTCCAGCGTTGTGTTCGTATTCCTTAATCCACAGATTGCCACAGTAAGTGGCACGGCCTCATGGGTTTTACATTCATCTGATACACCGTCTCTATTCACTCTGCCTGACACAGTGACTCCGAGGTGTACACACCCTCCCAGCTCTGATACACCGTCTCTATTCACTCTGCCTAATGGCTGACTCAGTGACTCCGAGGTGTACACAGCCTCCCAGCTCTGATACACCGTCTCTATTCACTCTGCCTAATGGCTGACTCAGTGACTCCGAGGTGTACACAGCCTCCCAGCTCTGATACACCGTCTCTATTCACTCAGCCCAATGGCTGACTCAGTGACTCCGAGGTGTACACACCCTCCCAGCTCTGATACACCGTCTCTATTCACTCAGCCCAATGGCTGACACAGTGACTCCGAGGTGTACACACCCTCCCAACTCTGATACACCGTCTCTATTCACTCTGCCTAACGGCTGACACAGTGACTCCGAGGTGTACACACCCTCCCAGCTCTGATACACCGTCTCTATTCACTCAGCCCAATGGCTGACACAGTGACTCCGAGGTGTACACAGCCTCCCAGCTCTGATACACCGTCTCTATTCACTCTGCCTAATGGCTGACACAGTGACTCCGAGGTGTACACAGCCTCCCAGCTCTGATACACCATCTCTATTCACTCTGCCTGACACAGTGACTCCGAGGTGTACACACCCTCCCAGCTCTGATACACCGTCTCTATTCACTCTGCCTAATGGCTGACACAGTGACTCCGAGGTGTACACAGCCTCCCAGCTCTGATACACCGTCTCTATTCACTCAGCCCAATGGCTGACACAGTGACTCCGAGGTGTACACAGCCTCCCAGCTCTGATACACCGTCTCTATTCACTCTGCCTAATGGCTGACACAGTGACTCCGAGGTGTACACACCCTCCCAGCTCTGATCCACCGTCTCTATGCACTCTGCCTAATGGCTGACACAGTGACTCCGAGGTGTACACAGCCTCCCAGCTCTGATACACCGTCTCTATTCACTCTGCCTAATGGCTGACACAGTGACTCCGAGGTGTACACACCCTCCCAGCTCTGATACACCGTCTCTATGCACTCTGCCTAACGGCTGACACAGTGACTCCGAGGTGTACACACCCTCCCAGCTCTGATACACCGTCTCTATTCACTCTGCCCAATGGCTGACACAGTGACTCCGAGGTGTACACAGCCTCCCAGCTCTGATACACCGTCTCTATTCACTCTGCCTAATGGCTGACACAGTGACTCCGAGGTGTACACACCCTCCCAGCTCTGATACACCGTCTCTATTCACTCTGCCTAACGGCTGACACAGTGACTCCGAGGTGTACACACCCTCCCAGCTCTGATACACCATCTCTATTCACTCTGCCTAACGGCTGACACAGTGACTCCGAGCTGTACACACCCTCCCAGCTCTGATACACCGTCTCTATTCACTCTGCCTAATGCCTGACACAGTGACTCCGAGGTGTACACACCCTCCCAGCTCTGATACACCGTCTCTATTCACTCTGCCTAATGGCTGACACAGTGACTCCGAGGTATACACAGCCTCCCAGCTCTGATACACCGTCTCTATTCACTCTGCCTAATGGCTGACACAGTGACTCCGAGGTGTACACAGCCTCCCAGCTCTGATACACCGTCTCTATTCACTCTGCCCAATGGCTGACTCAGTGACTCCGAGGTGTACACACCCTCCCAGCTCTGATACACTCTCTATTCACTCTGCCTAATGGCTGACACAGTGACTCCGAGGTATACACAGCTTCCCAGCTCTGATACACCGTCTCTATTCACTCTGCCCAATGGCTGACTCAGTGACTCCGAGGTGTACACACCCTCCCAGCTCTGATACACCGTCTCTATTCACTCTGCCTAATGGCTGACACAGTGACTCCGAGGTGTACACAGCCTCCCAGCTCTGATACACTCTCTATTCACTCTGCCCAATGGCTGACTCAGTGACTCCGAGGTATACACAGCTTCCCAGCTCTGATACACCGTCTCTATTCACTCTGCCTAACGGCTGACACAGTGACTCCGAGGTGTACACACCCTCCCAGCTCTGATACACCGTCTCTATTCACTCTGCCTAACGGCTGACACAGTGATTCCGAGGTGTACACAGCCTCCCAGCTCTGATACACCGTCTCTATGCACTCTGCCTAACGGCTGACACAGTGACTCCGAGGTGTACACAGCCTCCCAGCTCTGATACACCGTCTCTATTCACTCTGCCTGACACAGTGATTCCGAGGTGTACACACCCTCCCAGCTCTGATACACCGTCTCTATGCACTCAGCCCAATGGCTGACACAGTGACTCCGAGGTATACACAGCCTCCCAGCTCTGATACACCGTCTCTATGCACTCAGCCTAACGGCTGACACAGTGACTCCGAGGTGTACACACCCTCCCAGCTCTGATACACCGTCTCTATTCACTCAGCCCAATGGCTGACACAGTGACTCCGAGGTGTACACAGCCTCCCAGCTCTGATACACCGCCTCTATTCACTCTGCCTAACGGCTGACACAGTGACTCCGAGGTGTACACACCCTCCCAGCTCTGATACACCGTCTCTATTCACTCTGCCTAACGGCTGACACAGTGACTCCGAGCTGTACACACCCTCCCAGCTCTGATACACCGTCTCTATTCACTCTGCCCAATGGCTGACACAGTGACTCCGAGGTGTACACACCCTCCCAGCTCTGATACACCGTCTCTATTCACTCTGCCTAACGGCTGACACAGTGACTCCGAGGTGTACACACCCTCCCAGCTCTGATACACCGTCTCTATTCACTCTGCCCAATGGCTGACACAGTGACTCCGAGGTGTACACACCCTCCCAGCTCTGATACACCGTCTCTATTCACTCTGCCTAATGGCTGACACAGTGACTCCGAGGTGTACACAGCCTCCCAGCTCTGATACACCGTCTCTATTCACTCTGCCTAACGGCTGACATAGTGACTCCGAGGTGTACACAGCCTCCCAGCTCTGATCCACCGTCTCTATTCACTCTGCCCAATGGCTGACACAGTGACTCCGAGGTGTACACAGCCTCCCAGCTCTGATACACCGTCTCTATTCACTCTGCCCAATTGCTGACACAGTGACTCCGAGGTGTACACACCCTCCCAGCTCTGATACACCGTCTCTATTCACTCTGCCTAATGGCTGACACAGTGACTCCGAGGTGTACACAGCCTCCCAGCTCTGATACACCGTCTCTATGCACTCTACCTAACGGCTGACACACTGACTCCGAGCTGTACACACCCTCCCAGCTCTGATACACCGTCTCTATGCACTCTGCCCAATGGCTGACACAGTGACTCTGAGGTGTACACACCCTCCCAGCTCTGATACACCGTCTCTATGCACTCTCCCTAACGTCTGGCTACTGACTCTGAGTTGTACACAGCCTCCCAACTCTACGTGCTAGAGATTTATCTCTAGTCCCACACATCAGTGAACCACTCCACACAGTGTCCCACACCTTCACTGTGCTTCAATGTACATTTGACATAATGCTGATCATTCACCCTTGTTCACATGGCTTCAGAGCCGAAGAGACAGAAATTGCTCAAAAAATTCCGCACAGACAACATCCAAGGAGAGAGAGAGTTAACTTTACAAGCCTCAGAACTACTGGAATTAGAATTAGTTTATTATTGTCACATGTATCAAGATACAGTGACAAGCTTGTCTCTTACACACTAATCAGATCATTACACGGTGCATTGAGGAAGAACAAGGGAAAACAGTAAAAGAATGCAGAATGAAGTGTAAAATCCACCAAAAGAGTGCAGTGCAGGTAGGCAATAAGGTGCAAGGTGATAATGAAGTAGATTGTGAGGTCATCGTTATCATACAAGAGGTCTGCCCAAGGGTCTGATAACAGTGGGGTAGAAGCTGTCCTTGGGCCTGGTGGGACGTGCTTTCACTGATAACAGTGGGGTAGAAGCTGTCCTTGGGCCTGGTGGGACGTGCTTTCACTGGTAACAGTGGGGTAGAAGCTGTCCTTGGGCCTGGTGGGACGTGCTTTCACTGCTAACACTGGGGTAGAAGCTGTCCTTGGGCCTGGTGGGACGTGCTTTCACTGATAACAGTGGGGTAGAAGCTGTCCTTGGGCCTGGTGGGACGTGCTCTCACTGATAACAGTGGGGGAGAAGCTGTCCTTGGGCCTGGTGGGACGTGCTTTCACTGATATCAGTGGGGTAGAAGCCATCCTTGGGCCTGGTGGGACTTGTTTTCACTGATAACAGTGGGGTAGAAACTGTCCTTGGGCCTGGTGGGACGTGCTTTCACTGGTAACAGTGGGGTAGAAGCTGTCCTTGGGCCTGGTGGGACGTGCTTTCACTGATAACAGTGGGGTAGAAGCTGTCCTTGGGCCTGGTGGGACGTGCTTTCAATAGTCTGATAACAGTGGGGTAGAAGCTGTCCTTGGGCCTGGTGGGACGTGCTTTCAATAGTCTGATAACAGTGGGGTAGAAACTGTCCTTGGGCCTGGTGGGACGTGCTTTCACTGATAACAGTGGGATAGAAGCTGTCCTTGGGCCTGGTGTCCATGTTTTCACTGATAACAGTGGGGTAGAAGCTGTCCTTGGGCCTGATGGGACGTGCTTTCACTGATAACAGCGGGGTAGAAGCTGTCCTTGGGCCTGGTGGGACGTGCTTTCAATAGTCTGATAACAGTGGGGTAGAAACTGTCCTTGGGCCTGGTGGGACGTGCTTTCTCTGATAACAGTGGGGTAGAAGCTGTCCTTGGGCCTGGTGGGACGTGCTTTCACTGATAACAATGGGGTAGAAACTGTCCTTGGGCCTGGTGGGATGTGCTTTCACTGATAACAGTGGAGTAGAAGCTGTCCTTGGGCCTGGTGGGATGTGCTTTCACTGATAACAGTGGGGTAGAAGCTGTCCTTCGGCCTGGTGGGACGTACTCTCACTGATAACAGTGGGGTAGAAGCTGTCCTTGGGCCTGGTGGGACGTGCTTTCACTGATAACAGTGGGGTAGAAGCTGTCCTTGGGCCTGGTGGGACGTGCTTTCACTGATAACAGTTGGGTAGAAGCTGTCCTTGGGCCTGGTGGGACGTACTTTCACTGATAACAGTGGGGTAGAAGCTGTCCTTGGGCCTGGTGGGACGAGCTCTCACTGATAACAGTAGGGTAGAAGCTGTCCTTGGGCCTGGTGGCACGTGCTCTCACTGATAACAGTGGGGTAGAAGCTGTCCTTGGGCCTGGTGGGACGTGCTTTCACTGATAACAGTGGGGTAGAAGCTGTCCTTGGGCCTGGTGGGACGTGCTTTCACTGATAACAGTGGGGTAGAAGCTGTCCTTGGGCCTGGTGGGACGTGCTTTCACTGATAACAGTGGGGTAGAAGCAGTCCTTGGGCCTGGTGGGACGTGCTTTCACTGATAACAGTGGGGTAGAAGCTGTCCTTGGGCCTGATGGGACGTGCTCTCACTGATAACAGTGGGGTAGAAGCTGTCCTTGGGCCTGGTGGGACGTGCTCTCACTGATAACAGTGGGGTAGAAGCTGTCCTTGGGCCTGGTGGGACGTGCTTTCACTGATAACAGTGGGGTAGAAGCTGTCCTTGGGCCTGGTAGGACGTGCTCTCACTGATAACAGTGGGGTAGAAGCTGTCCTTGAGCCTGGTGGGACGTGCTTTCAGGCTTTTGTATCTTCTGCCCGACGGGTGGTGGGAGAGAGAATGCCTGGGGTGGGTGGGGTCTTTGATTCTGCCGGCTGCTTTACGGAGACATTGAGAAGTGTAGACAGAGTCCATGGAGGAGAGGCTGATTTCTGTGGAACACACAGAAATAGCTGAAGAACTCCAATTATTATTCCAATAATAATCTATGGAAAAGAGTATGTTTGATGTTTCAGGCCGAGACCCTTAACTGTACTCTTTTCCACAGATGCTGCCTGGCCTGCTGAGTTCCTCCAGCATTCTGTGTGTGTTGCTCAGACTTACAGCATCTGCAGATTTTCTCTTGTTTGTGGCTAGTTTCTGTGATGTGTTGGACTGTGTCGATCACCCTCTGCAGTTTCTGCAGACACATATAGAGCAGTTGCCATACCAAGCTGTGTTGCAGCCAGACAGAATACTTTCTATGGTGTGTTGATAAAAATTGGTAAGAGGTGGTTAGTGAATCTGTGGAATTCAACACCAGAGATGGCAGTGGAGGTGTATACACAAGTCACTGGGTATATTTAAAGTGGAAGTTGGTAAGTTCTTGATTAGCCAGGTTAGCAGGAGAAGGCAGGAGAATGAGGTTGAGGTGGGCAATAAATCACTGAGTACAGGCCCAGCGCCATTAAACACTCCTCAGGATGTCTTTGGGGCTGTAGGCCTCAGAAGACCAGTACAGATGCACCTCAGAAGTTTAACAACCTCCAAGCCTGTGGCTGCAGAATCCAGAGGCAATATTAAACCTCGGCCACACTACCAGACGGGAGCTGCAGTCTGTGTCCTCATCTCTCGAGGCCCTGAGACATGAAGCGTACTGTAAGATCTGGAGAACTAGGCAAGCTTTACATATCCCACTGCAGATAGGAGATGTACTGTAATAATTTTAAATGATTGTAACCGTTCTGCAGTGGTTGCTTTGACAAGGTGGTTTCCAGAGCTACACTCGCTCTTACAATAGCTAATAATTCTGGTTGCTATTGGTAACTGCAAATGGAGTGAATCCTCTAGCAGAGAACAAGGCAAAAATCCCTTTGCATCTGAGGAAAGCCTCTTCAGTCGAGCGCTGATGGCACAGGGTGAGTGAGCCCAGAAACCCGTCACCATGGGAACTAATGTCTTCCTTTATTAGCCTGGACAGTGAGAGAGCATCGGTCTCTGACAGAACTACATCGAGAGCTGCCTTTGAGAGGATAACATCCAATATGGATTACATTTCTGCCCTCACATTGGGGAAGGGACATTTCGAGTCACTGTGTGAGGGGCTTTTTAAAGTGAAACAGAGTTCAGGGCCAGTATGTTCCTGTTAGAGTGAAGGGAACCCTGGATGATGAGGGATATTGAGTCGCTGGTCAGGAAAAGCAGGAGAATGTCCAATATAGAAACATAGGAAATAGGTGAAGGAGTAGGCCATTCGGCCCTTCGAGCCTGCACTGCCATTCAGTATGATCATGGCTGATCATCCAACTCAGAACCCTGTACCTGCTTTCTCTCCATACCCCCTGATCCCTTTAACCACTAGGGCCATATCTAACTCCCTCTTAAATATAGCCAATGAACCAGCCTCAACTGTTTCCTGTTATGGGCCATTGGGATTGAGTGAATCCCCTGAGGAACGTACAGGGTGTAGGGATATACTTAAGAAGGAATTGGGCCCGGCCAGGCTGCCCCCAGCATGTTGTTAGGTTATGTTGGTTGTTCACACTGTGGGAACTTCTACTTTACAAAAAGACCACTCGACAACTTGATGGCCAAAAGAGCATCTTTATCTGGGACGGAAAATGATATTTACAATACCGAGGCTTCCAGGTACCTCGTGCGGCCTGGGTGGAGGAACTATATACAATGCATACTGGGGGTAAAAAGAGCGGAAGTAAAGACCCCGCCAACCCCGGATCCCGCCTCCTGCTATCAACAGCTCCCCGATTAGTATTAACACTTTTAATAATACTCACATTACAACAAACACAAATGACACTTTCACTCTATGTTTCAAGATTCAAAATTCAAGATTGTTTAATGACATTTCCTCACAAGTGTAAGAACAAAATAATTGTTACTCCAGAGCAAATACAGCAAAGCAAAACATACAATACGATAAGAACACAATAATAAAAAATACACTATAAATATAAACACATAAGATTGCTTACATGTTTGTATATCCATAAAGTGACGCTAGGCACAGGAATGTGTACATAAAGTGACTCTGACAGGAAATGATTAAGTAGTGGAGCCTCGAGGTTATAGTCATGGAAAGTACAGCACAGAAACAGGACCTTCGGCCTGCACCGGGACCATAGCCCTACATTCCCTACCATCCACATACCTATCCAAACTTCTTTTGAATGTTGAAGTCGAGCTTGCATGCAACCTCAGTGGAAAAAGCTTGCTTGCATTTAGTTTATCTATACTCCTCATAATTTGTATACCTCTATCAAATCTCCTCTCAATTTGCTATGTTCCAGAGTCCTAACCTATTCAATCTTTCCTTATAACTCAGGTCCTACAAACCCACCAACATCTTTCAAAATTTTCTCTGTACTCCTTCAATCTTGTTTACATCTTTCTTGCAGGTAGTTGACCAAAACTCACACAGTACTCCAAACTAGGCTTCACCAATGTCTTATAGAAACATAGAAATATAGTCAAGTAACAGCAGGTCTGAAAGGCCGCTGCTGCCACCTCATGAGAAAAAAAAGAATAAATAGAAAACCTACGGCACAATACAAGCCCTTCAGTTCACAAAGCTGTGCTGAACATGTCCTTACTTTAGAAATTACCTAGGGTTACCCATAGCCCTCTATTTTTCTAAGCTCCATGTACCTATCGTTTCCGCCTCCACCACCGCTGCTGGCAGCCCATTCCACACACTCACCACCCTCTGCGTAAAATACTTACCCCTGACATCCCCTCTGTACCTACTTCAAAAAACTCTACTTCCTCAAAAAACTCTAAAAGATTGGTTAGTCATGACCTACCACACACAAAGCCATGTTGACTATCGTTTATCAGTCCCTGTCTACCAAATACTCATGTATCCGGTCCCTCAGATTACCTTCCAATAACTTTCCCACTACTGCTGTCAGGCTCACTGGCCGATAACTTCCTGGTTTATTTTTAGAGGCTTTCTTGAACAGTGGAGCAATATTGGCTATCCTCCAATCCTCTAGTACTTCACCTGTCGCTAAGGATGACAAGGCCTTGGCAACTTCTAAACTTGCCTTCTGCAGGTCTGAGAGAACACCTTGTCAGGCCCTGGGGATTTATCTACCCTGATTTGCCCCAAGGGAGCAAGCACCTCCTCCTCTGTAATCTGTCCAGGGTCCATGAGGTTGATGCCACTTTGCCTCTGTCTGGGTCTGTCTCCTGAGTAAATACAGATGCAAAGATATATTTAACATCTCCCCCATTTCACCTGGTTCCACACATGGATTACCATTCTGATCTTCCAGAGGACCAATTTTGTCCCTCGCAATCCTTTTGCTGCTAACCTATCTGTAGAATCCTTTAGCACTCTCCTTCAGCTTGTCTGCTAGGGCAACCTCATGCCTTCTTTCAGCCCCCCGATTTCTTTCTTAATCTGTTCACTCACATTTCTTATACTCCATAAGCGCCTCTTTTATTCTTATCTGCCTATACCTGCTATGCACTTCTTGTTTACTCTTAATAGATAGAACACATGGAGAGGTAGTTACACCAAAGGGGCAGGACACAGGAAACTGGGTGACGGTCAGGAAGGAGAAGGGGGAAAGCAGCTAGTACAGAATACCCCGTGGCCACCTCCCTCAACAACAGGTATACCACTTTGGATACTGTTGGAGGGATGACCCAGCAGAAAATCACAGTGGCCAAGTCTCTGGCACTGAGTCTGCCTCTGTGACTCAGAAGGGAAGTGGGGAGAAGGGACGAACTGTGGTGATAGGGCATTCGTTAGTTAGAGGAATGGACAGGAGGTTCTGTGCACAAGAATGAGATTCCCGGATATTATTTTGCCTCCCAGGTGCCAGACATCTTGAATTGAGTCCTCAGCATTCTTAAGTGGGAGGGTGAACAACCAGAGGTCACGGTCCGTGTAGGTACCAATGACATGGGTAAGAGTGACAAGATTCTGAAAAGTGAGTTCAGGGAATTAGGTGCTAAATTAAAAGGCAGGAACACCAGGATTGCAATCTCAGGATTGTTACCCATGCTAAGTGCTAGTGAGGCCAGAAATGGGAAGATGAAACAGTTTAATACATGGCTAAGAAGTTGGTGTAGGAGGGAGGCCACAAGATTTTTGCACCATTGGGCTCTCTTGCAGAGAAGGTGGGACCTATACAGAAGAGACAGTTTGCACCTGAACCAGAGGGGGACTAATGTCCTTGTGAGAGGGTTTGCATGTGCTGCATGGTGGGGATTAAACAAGAATTACAGAGGGATGGGAACCAGAGTGCCAGAACAGTTAGTGGAGACAGGTGTTATTAAGACCTCAGTCAGAGTCAGGAATTGAAAGGTTGAGCATGGTGCGACTCGTGTCCTGTGCTGTGTCGTACCATCGTCGGAAAGGCAGATGAGTTCAGGGAATGGGTCAATACCTGGAATTATGATATTGCAGTGCATCAGTTGCAGGAGGGACAAGACTGGCAGCTCAGTATTCCGGGTTCCGTTGTTTTAGATGCAGCAGGAAGAGGGATGGCATTACTGGTCAAGGAAAATGTCACAGCAGTGTTCCATCAGGACAGACCGGAGAATTCATCTAGTGAGGCATCATGGATGGAACTGAGAAATAAGAAAGGTATGACTGTGTTAATGGGGCTGTATTACAGACCACCCAACAGTCTGAGGGATTTAGAGGAACAAATTTTCAGAAAGATTGCAGACTGTTGCAAGAAAGATAAGGTTGTTATAGTTGACGATTTTAACTTTCCACATATTGACTGGGAATCCCAGACTGTAAAAGGACTAAATGGGAAAGAGTTTCAAGTCAAGTCACTTTTCATTGTCACTTCGACCATAACTTCTGGTACAGTACACAGTAAAAACGAGACAACGTTTTTCAGGACCATGATGCTACATGAAACAGTACAAAAACTACACTGAACTACGTAAAAATAACACAGAAAAAATCTACACTAGACTACAGACCTACCCAGGACTGCATAAAGTGCACAAAACAGTACAGGCATTACAATAAATAATAAATAGGACAATAGGCACAGTAGAGGGCAGTAAGTTGGTGTCAGTCCAGTCGCTGGGTATTGAGGAGTCTGATGGCTTGGGGGAAGAAACTGTTACATAGTCTGGTCGTGAGAGCCCGAATGCTCCAGTGTCTTTTCCCAGATGGCAGGAGGGAGAAGAGTTTGTCCAATATGTTTAGGAAAGTTTCTTTAATCAGTGTGTGATACTTGATTGGCTATTAGGGAATGAGACAGAGCAGGTGACAGAAGTTTGTGTAGGGGAACACTTTGTATCCAGTGATCACAATGTCATTAGTTTCAAAGTAAATATGCAGAAAGATAGGGCTGGCATACGGGTTGACATTCTAAATTGGAGAAAGGCTAATTTTGACAGTATCAGAAATTATCTGGAAAGTTTGGATTGGGACTGGCTGTTTTCTGGCAATGCTGTACTTGATAAGTGGGAGGTCTTCAAAAGTGAAATTTTGAAAGTACAAAACTTGTCTAAACAAAAGGTAAAGATAACAGTGTAGGGGTCCTTGGTTTTCAGGAGATACTGAGGCCCGGGTAAGAAAAAAAAGAGCTGTACAGCAGGAAAAGGCAGGTGGGAACAAAGGGGGTGCTTATGGAGTATAAGAAATGCAAGAGAATACTTTAGGAAGAAATCAGGAGGGCAAATAGAAAGCATGAAGTTGCCCTAGCAGACAAGGTGAAAGAGAGTGTAGATCAGAATGGTAGAGTAGTAGGTTCTGGAAGATCAGAATGCTAATCCATGTGTGGAGCCAAAAAAGATGGGGGAGATCTTGATTAAATTTTTGTACCTGTATTTACTCAGAAGGTGGACAAACAGTCTATAGAAGTGAGACAAAGCATTATCAACTTCATGGACCCTGTTCAGATTACAGAGGAGGGGATGTTTGCTATCCTGAGGCAAATCAGGGTGGATAAATCTCCACAGCCTGACAAAGTGTTCCCTTGCACCCTGTATGAGGCAAGTACAGAAATTGCCAGGGCCCTAGCAGAGATATTTCAGTCATCCATAGTGACAAGAATGGTACCAAAGGATTGGAGGATAGCCAATGTTGTTCTGTCGTTTAAAAAATGTTCTAAATATAATTCAGGAAATTATAGGCCGGTGAGTCTGACATCAGTAGTGGGAAAGTTATTGGAAGGTATTCTGAGGGACTGGATCTATAAGTATTTGGATAGACATAAACTGATTAAGGATAGTCAGCATGGGTTCATGCATGGTAGGTCATGTCTAACTAATCTTATACAGTATTTCGAGGAAGTTACTGGAAAGTTAATGAAGGCAAGGCAGTGAATGTTGTCTACATGGACTTTAGCAAAGCCTTTGACAAGGTTCCGCATGGAGCTCGGTCAAGCAGTTTCATGCACTCGGCATTCAGATGAGTTAATAAATTGGATTAGACATTAGCTTTGTGGGAGAAGACAGAAGGTGATAGTAGATGGTTGCCTGTCTGACTGGAGGCCTGTGACTGGTGGAGCGCTGCAGGCATCAGTTCATTGTTGTCTGCCATCTGTATCAACGATCTGAATGATAATGTGGTTAACTGGATCAGCAAATTTGTGGATGGCACCAAATTGGGGCAATAGTGACAGCAAGAAAGGGTATCAAAGCTTGCAGAGGGATCTGCATCAGCTGGAAAACAGGGATGAAAATGGCAGATAAAATTTAATGCAGGTGTTGCACTTCAGTAGGACCAGCTGGGGTAGTTCTTCCACAGTGAATGGTGGGGCACTGAGGAGTGTGGTAGGACAAAGGGATCTGGGAATACAGGTCCATAATTCAATGGAAGTGGCATCAGACATAAATAGGGACGTGAAGGAAACTTTTGGCACTTTGGCCTTCGTAAATCAGTGTGGAGTGCAGGTGATGGAGTTGAAATTGTATAAGACCTAATGGTGAGGTCTAATCTGGAGTATTGTGTGTAGTATTGGTCACATACCTACATAAAGATGTAAATAAGGTTGAAAGAGTACAGAGAAAATTTAAAAGGATGTTTCTGGGTTTGTAGGACCTGAGTTATAAAGAAAGATTGAATAGGTTAGGACTGTATTCCTTAGAATGTAGAAGATTGAGAGGAGATTTGATGGAGGTTTACAAAATTATGAGGGGTGAGGGTCTCTGTCGGTCGTAGTCAACTATGGAATTTGTATCCCAGCTGTCTATATGACACACAAGCCTGAGTAGTACAATATGGAGAGCAAGCTCCCCATCTCCACGCATCTGATGAACCCAAAGGAACTACAGAGGCTGACACAGTTTGGTACCAGCAGCATCGCAGGAGTTGCCAGTCAGCATTGAACTCAATGTAGAACTGCCTTAGGGACTTTGCCTCTAGGTTTTTCCCTCAGGGTTTACTAACGTAGCCTTCCCCATGAATGAGTATAGCCACAAGGCATTCGAGGTTTGAGATCAGAGTTTTCCTCCTCCTAGGTGAGCTGCCAACCACGGAGGGGGTACAGATAGGGTAAATGCAAGCAGGCTTTTTCCACTGAGGTTGTGTGGGACTACAAGCAGAGGTCATGGGTCAAGGGTAAAAGCTGAAAAGTTTAAGAGAAACATGAGGGAAAACCTCTTCATTCAGAGGGTCGAGGGAGCATCTAATGGGCTGCCAGTACAAGTTGTGCATCTGAGCTCGATTTCAGCCTTCAAGGGAAGTTTGGTTAGGTTCATGGATGGGAAGGGAATGGAGGGCTATGGTCCCAGAGCATGCCGATGGGAGTAAGCAGTTTAAATGGTCTCAGCATGAACTACGTGGTCTGAAATTCCTGTTTCTATGACTCAGGATCCCAAACAATCCAGAGTTCATCCATTTCCATTCATCCAATGTGGCTTGTTAGAAGCTGCAGCTGGATGCACTTCTCACAGTTGTAATCATCAGGGGAACTGGAGCTTCCCACATTCCATAAGAGTAATATTCCATCATCCTGCCTGGCACCTCTACTGTTCTAACTGAGCAATTATCAAGAAACAAAACTATGGGGGAGGAAAACAAACTCAACCTACAACTTTAAAGCCTTCTCTCACTCAAGCCTCTCCTTGCTGAACCATCAAAAAGCTAAAGCCTCACTATCTCCTCTCTAACCGCTCCAACGATGGCCATTAGCTCAACGGCTGCTTTGCTACCTCAGCCTTACTTTAATTTGTTCTTGTCAATCAATCTGACTGGCTGCTGCTCAAAGCACCAAACTGCCTGATGCACAGCGCCAAGAAAAAGTATTCAGCCCCCCGCCCTGCTGCTGGAAGTGTTTATGTTTCATCGTTTTACAAGATTGATCACAGTGGGATTTAATTTGGCTTTTTTTTTGACACTGATCAACAGAAAAAGATTCTTTCATGTCAAAGTGAAAACAAATCTCTACAGAGTGATCTAAATTAATTACAACTATGAAACACAAAATAACTGATTGTATAAGTATTCACCGCTTTAATATGACACACCAAATCTCACTGATGCAGCCAATTGGTTTTAGAAGTCACATAATCAGTTAAATGGAGATCACCTGTGTGCAGTCAAGGAGTTTCAATTGATTTTAGTAAAATACACCTGGATCTGGAAGGTCCAATTGCTGAGTCCATATCCTGGCAAAAACTACACCATGAAGACAAAAGAACACTCCAAGCAACTCCACAAAAAGGTTATTGAAAAGCACATCAGGAGATGGATTCAATTTCGAACAAGGTTGGAGGAGACATTAGATGCATGACAATTCTAGCAGGGTTTGCAAGACAGTACTTCCTACAAAGCGAAACCCAATAGCTTGAATGGCCATGATGATTCACTAACAGATGAACTCAACATCTTCTATGCCCACTTTGAAAGGGAGAACACAACTACAGCTGTGAAGATCCCTGCTGCACCTAATAACCCTGTGATCTCCGTCTCAGAGGCCGATGTTAGACTGTCTTTAAAGAGAATGAACTCTCACAAGGCGGAAGGTCCCGATGCAGTATCTGGGAAGGCTCTGGAAACCTGTGCCAACCAACCAGTGGGGGTATTCAAGGACAATTTCAACTTCTCACTGCTATGGGCAAAAGTTCCCATTTGCTTCAATAAGGCAACGATTATACCAGTGCCTAAGAAGAAAAACATGAGCTGCCTTAATGACTATCGCCCAGTAGCACTCACATTGACAGTGATGAAATCCTTTGAGAGTTTGGTCATGACTAGACTGAACTCCTACCTCAGCAAGGACCTGGACCCATTGCAATTTGCTTATCACCACAATAGGTCAATAGCAGACGCAATCTCAATGGCTCTCCACACGGCTTTATATAACCATATAACAATTACAGCATGGAAACAGGCTATCTCAACCCTTCTAGTCCATGCCGAACACTTACTCTCGCCTAGTCCCATTGGCCCGCACTCAGCCCATAACCCTCCATTCCCTTCCTGTCCATATACCTATCCAATTTTACTTTAAATGACAACACCGAACCTGCCTCTACCACTTCTACTGGAAGCTTATTCCACACTGCTACCACTCTCTGAGTAAAGAAATTCCCCCTCGTGTTACCCTTAAACTTTTGCACCCTAAGTCTCAACTCATGTCCTCTTGTTTGAATCTCCCCTACTCTCAATGGAAAAAGCCTGTCCAAGTCAACTCTATCTATCCCTCTCATAATTTTAAATACCTCTATCAAGTCCCCCCTCAACCTTCTACGCTCCAAAGAATAAAGTCCTAACTTGTTCAACCTTTCCCTGTAACTTAGGTGCAGAAACCCAGGTAACATTCTAGTAAATCTTCTCTGTACTCTCTCTATCTTGTTGATATCTTTCCTATAATTGATGGGTCCGATGGTAGTGGGTTATCGTTGATATTTGCTTTTACAAAGTCAGTTTCGGATTTCCTTTAGACCACCTGGACAACACAAACACCTACGTCAGGATGCTGTTCATCAACTATAGTTCATCATTCCCACAATCCTGATTGAGAAGTTGCAGAAGCTGGGCCTCTATACCACCCTCTGCAATTGGATCCTCAGCTTCCTAACTGGAAGACCACAGTCTGTGCCGATTGGTGATAACATATCCTCCTCACTGACGATCAACACTGGCACACCTCAGGGGTGTGTGCTTATCCCACTGCTCTACTCTCTATATACACACGACTGTGTGGCTAGACATAGCTCAAATACCATCTGTAAATTTGCTGATGATACAACCATTGTTGGTGGAATCTCAGGTGGTGACGAGAGGGTGTACAGGAGTGAGATATGCCAACTGGTGGAATGGTGCCACAGCATCAACCTGGCACTCAACGTCAGTAAGACGAGAGAGTGATTGTGGACTTCAGAAAGGGTAAGACATAGAAACGTAGAAACACCACAACTCAATACAGGCCCTGCGGCCCACATTGCTGTACCAAACATGTACTTACTTTAGAAATTACCGAGGGTTACCCATAGCCATCTACCTTAACCCTAATGCAAGCTCCATGTACCTATCCAGGAGTCTCTTAAGCTACCAAATCATATCTGCTGCCACCACCGTTGCCAGCAGCCCATTCCATGCACTCACCACTCTCTGTGTAAAAAAAAATTACCCCTGACATCCCCTCTGTACCTACTTCCAAGCATCTTAAAACAGTGCCCTCTCGTGTTAGCCATAAATGGCAGAGATGCTTCACCACCAGATGAACTCAACACCTTCTAGGCCAGCTTTGTAAGGGAGAACACAACTACAAAGATGAAGGAACACATACCAATCCTCCTGGAGGGATCAGAAGTGGAGAGAGGGAGCAGTTTCTAGTTCCTGGTGTCAAGATCTCTGAGGATCTAACCTGGTCCCAACATACTGATGTAGTTATAAAGAAGGCAAGACAGCAGCTATACTTTATTAGGAGTTTGAAGAGATTTGGCATGTCAACAAATACATTCAAAAACTTCAATAGGTGTACCGTGGAGAGCATTCTGACAGGCTGCATCCCTGTCTGGTATGGAGGGGCTACTGCACAGGACCGAAAGAAGCTGCAAAAGATTGTAAATTCAGTCAGCTCCATCTTGGACTCTAGCCTACAAAGTACCCAGGACATCTCAAGGATCTGTGTCTCAGAAAGGCAGCGTCCATTATTAAGGACCTCCAGCACCCAGGGCATGCCCTTTCCTCACTGTTACCATCAGGTAGGAGGTACAGAAGCCTGAAGGCACACACTCAGTGATTCAGGAACAGCTTCTTCCCCTCTGCCAAATGATTCCTAAATGGACATTGAATCATGAACACTACCTCAATTTTTTTAATAGTGTTATTTGCACAATTTTTAATCTATTCAATATACATATACTATATAAAGTATACTGATTAAGATTTACTTATATATTATTATTTTCTTCTGTTATGTATTGCATTGAACTACTGCTACTAAGTTAACAAATTTCACGCCACATGTCAGTGATAATAAACCTGATTATCATTCTGAAAATTTCCAAGTTACTGAATATCCCTCGGAGTACAGTTAAGTCAATCATCAAGAAATGGAAATAATGTGGCACAGCTGTCAATCTGCCTACAGCAGATTGTCCTCAAATACTGAGTGACCGTGCAAGGGGACTAGTGAGGGAGGCCACCAAGAGACCTGTGACAACTCTGGAGGAGTTACAAGCTTCAGTGGCTGAGATGGGAGAGGCTGTGCATACAACAACTGTTACCCGGGAGCTTCACCAGTCACAGCTTTATGGGAGAGTGGCAAAGAGAAAGCCACTGTTGACAAAAACTCACATGAAATCTTGGTGAGAGTTTCCCAGAAGGCAGGTGGGAGACTCTGAAGTCAGCTGGAAGAAGGTTCTATGGCCTGATGAAACCAAAATTCAGCTTTTTGGCCATCAGACTAAACGCTATGTTTGGCCTAAGCCAAACACCGCACATTATCAAAAACACACCATCCCGACTGTGAAACATGGTGTGGCTGCATCGTGCTGTGGGGATGCTTCACTGCAGCAGGCCCTGGAAGGCTTGTGAAGGCAGAGGGTAAAACGAATGCAGCAAAATACAGGGAAATCCTGGAGGAAAACCTGATGCGTCTGCATGGGAACTGAGACTTGGGAGATGATTTGTTTTTCAGCAAAACAATGACCCCAAGCATAAAGCCAAAGCTACACAGGAAAGGCTTAAAAACAACAAAGTTAATGTCCTGGAGTGGTCAAGTCGGAGTCCAGACTTCAATAAGTTTGAGAACTTGTAGCCGGACTTGAAAAGGGCTGTTCATTCACAGTCCCCATGCAATCTGACAGAGCTTGAGCAGTTTTGTAAAGAAAAATGGGGAAAAATTGCAGTGTCCAGATGTGCAAAGCTGATAGAGACCTATCCACACGGACTCAATTGCCGCCAAAAGTGCATCTACTAAATATTGACTTGAAGGAGGTCAGTAATTATGCAATCAATTATTTTGTGTTTAATAATTGTCATAAATTTAGACCAATTTGAAGGAATCAGTTTTCACTTTTCAACAAAAGAATCTTTTTGATTGATGTCAAAAAAGCCAAATTAAATTCACTATAATTCAATGTTGTAAAACAAGAAATCTTCTGAGGGTGGTGGGTGAATACTTTGTATAGGCCCTGTACGTGTGACAGCTAAAGCTAGTCTTTAATCTTGCTTTCTCTGGACGGACGGAGGCTGAGGAGGGATGGATGCTGACGGGTAGACTTGATTGAGGAGGGACGGAGGCTGAGGGGGGATCTGATTCAGGAGGGAAGGAGGCTGAGGGGGGATCTGACTGAGGAGGGAAGGAGGCTGAGGGGTAGATCTGATTGGGGAGGGACTGAGGCTGAGTGGGGATCTGATCGAGGAGGGACGGAGGCTGAGGGGGAATCTGATTGAGGAGGAACAGAGGCTGAAGGGAGATCTGATTCAGGAGGGAAGGAGGCTGAGGGGGAATCTGAGTGAGGAGGGAAGGAGGCTGAGAGGTAGATCTGATTGGGGAGGGACTGAGGCTGAGTGGGGATTTGATTGAGGAGGGACGGAGGCTAAGGGGGGATCTGATTGATCAGAGAGGATGAGGGGGGATCTGATTGAGGAGAGACGGAGGCTGAATGGGGATCTGATTGAGGAAGGATGGAACCTGAGGGAGATCTGATTGAGGAGGGAAGAAGGCTGAAGGGGGATCTGATTGAGGAGAGACGGAGGCTGAGGGGTAGATCTGATTGAGGAGGGACAGAGGCTGAGTGGGGATCTGATTGAGGAGGGACAGAGGCTGAGTGGGGATCTGGTTGAGGAAGGATGGAACCCGAGGGAGATCTGATTGAGGAGAGACAGAGGCTGAGGGGGGATCTGATTGAGGAAGGATGGAACCTGAGGGAGATCTGATTGAGGAGGGAAGGAGGCTGAGTGGGGATCTGACTGAGGAGGGAAGGAAGCAGAGTGGGGATCTGGTTGAGGAGGGACGGAGGCTGAAGGGGGATCTGACTGAGGAGGGAAGGAGGCTGAGGGGGGGGGGATCTGATTGTCTTTATCTTGTGTTTTTTGTGCTGCAGCAGATCCAGAGTATCAATTATTTTGTTCTCTTTACACTGATGTTCTGGAAATGACATTAACCAGTCTGCAATCTGGACAGGTTTCGAAGGAGATGGGCCAAACGCAGGCAGGTGCAACTGGCCTAGATAAGCGCCACTGTCAGCACAGATGAGTTGGGCTGAAGGGCCTCTTTCTGTGCTATATGACTCAACAGCTGAAGTTAAAATGGAAGCCAAGTGCTCAGGTACTCTGTGAGAACGCGGGGGCAGGCCCGTTGAGATTTGCCCCTCTGGCCACGCAGCTGGGTACTTCTGTCCCTGAAGGGAGAGGCTGTGACTCTCCACCTACAGCAGCTCCCACTGATGCAACCCACACGGCTGTTGGCTGAATGTCGGCGTGAGGCATTCAGCAGCTTAACGCAGAAATGAGCTGACAGATTTAATAAAGAATTAAAAGGAGTTTGACATCAAACGAGTCTGGTATCAGATTTCCTCCTCTGCGCTGCGGCTCAGCTGCACAAAGCTCTTGTCACAGCTCTAACAGTTTGTTAAATATTCATCTGTCTAGCATTGCTGTGAATTTGTAGAACAGAACAATTACAAGCTGAACTGTTCCCACATTTAACTATATCTACCTACCCATTGTAGGATCACCAATCCTGATAACAAACTCGGCACCCCTACCCTGGCATTGTGTCTGTGTCAGTGTGTGCGTGTGAGTGAGTATCTATTTGTGTGCCTATGAGTATCTGTGTGTGAGCCAGTGTGTGTGTGCTGGTGTGTGCGTCTGTATCTGTGTATCAGTGTGTGTGTGTGTGTGTGTGTGTGTGTGTGTAGTTTGTAAGTGTGTGTCTGTGTGCACGTGTGTGTGAGTGAGTCTCTGTGTGGTGTGTGTCTCAGTGTGAGTGCGATTATGTGTCTCTGTGTCTGTTCTGAGAGTGTGCATCTGTGTCATGTGTGAATGTGTGTTTTATGTGTGTCTGTCCGTGTGTGTGATGTGTGTGTGTTTCTCTTGTAAGAGTTTGTGTCTGTGTGCACATGCGTGTGTGTCCATGTCTTAGCATGTGTGTGCAAGTGTGTGCGGGGTGGGGTCTGTGTGACCCCATGTGTGAGTGTGTATCAGTGTGTGTGACTCTGTGTGTTTGTGTGTGTACAGTGTGTGTGTGTCTTTCTGTGAGACTGTGTGCCTGTGAGTGTGTGTCTGTGTTTTTGTGTGTGTGTCCCTGTGTATGTGTGTAAGTGTATGCCTGTGTTGTGACAGTGTGTCAGGGTGTGTGTGTGTGTGTAAATGTGTCTCTGTGCATATGTGTTTGTGTGTGAATCCATGTGAGTATGTCTGTGTGAGAATATGTGTTTGTGAGTATGTGTCAGTGTGTGTGTCATATGAGAGTTTGTGCCTATGTGCTTGTGTGTATGTTTGTGTGAGTCTGTGTCATGTATGCGTCTGTGTGTTTGTGTGTCTGACTGTATGTGTTTCTGTGTGTCTGTCTGTGTACTTGTGTGTGTGATCTGTGAGCTATGTGTCTTTGTGTGTGAGTCTGTGTTTCTGTGTGTGTGTGTGTGTGTGTGTCTGTGTGAGTGTGAGTGTGTCATTATGTGTGGGTGTCCTTGTGTGTTGTGTGAGTTTGTGTGTGGATCGTGTGTGTGCATGTGTCCTTGTGTAGTTTCCTCTGTGTGTGTATGACCTGTGAGTTGGGGCTATGTGTCTATGTGTGAGTATTTATCAATGTGTGTGCCCTGTGTATGAGTGAGTATGTGTGTCAGTGTCTGTGTCAGTCTGTCTATGTGTGTGCATGCACATGAATGTGTGTGTCTGTGTTCCTGTGTGTGTGTGTGTCTCTGTGTGCACATGCCCATGTTGTGTCAGTGTGCATGTGTGTGTGTGTGGGTGAGTCATGTGAATGTGTGTGTATCTGTGAGTGAGCGTCTGTGAATGTGTAACGTGTGTACGTGTGCATGTGCGTCTGTGAGTATGAATGTGTGTATCTGTGTGTGCATGTGTTTCTGTGTGTATCCCGTTGACTGTCTGTGTGTGTGTGTGTGTGTGTGTGTGTGTGTGTGTGTGTGTGTGTGTGTGTGTGTGTGTGTGTGTGTGTGTGTGTGTGTGTGTGTCTTATTGTGCAAGTCTGGATGTCTGAGTGTGTCTTTCTGACTGCCAAAGTGTATGAGTGTGAGTGTGTTTTTGTTGGCATGTGTCACAAGAACAGGGCCTAAAGTTCAGCTCAGCACTTCCGCCTGCAGATGGACCATATCCACTCTTTCCCTGTACATAGTCCATAGCCCACCCCCACCCATTCCCTGTACATTGACCATATCCCCCCATTCCCTGTACACAGACCATATCCCCCATTCCCTGTACACAGACCATATCCCCCCATTCCCTGTACACAGACCATATCCCCCCATTCCCTGTACACGGACCATATTCCGCCATTCCCTGTACACAGACCATATCCCCCATTCACTGTACACAGACCATATCCCCCCATTCCCTTTACACAGACCATATCCCCCTATTCACTGTACACAGACCATATCCCCCCATTCCCTGTACACAGACCATATTCCCCCATTCCCTGTACACAGACCATATTCCCCCATTCCCTGTACACAGACCATATCCCCCATTCACTGTACACAGACCATATCCCCCCATTCCCTGTACACAGACCATATCCCCCATTCACTGTACACAGACCATATTCCCCCATTCCCTGCACACAGACCATAACCCCTCCATTCCCTGCACACAAGGTTGTTGTGGTGTGCCAATGAAATATTGATTGGCATCTCCCTAGAGTGAGGGGTTAAGATGGGATGGAGTTTATTAGGTGTGTTCATGAAGGTTTCTTGACACAATATACAGCCTACAAGAGGAGAGGTTGTACTTGATCTGGTATTGGGAAATGAACCTGGTCAGGTGTCAGGTCTCTCAGTGGGAGAGCATTTTGGAGATAGTGATCACAATTCTATCTCCTTTACCATAGCATTGGAGGGGGATAGGAGCAGACAAGTTAGGGAAACATTTAATTAGAGTAAGGGGAAATATGAAGCTATCATGCAGGAACTTGGAAGCATAAATTGGGAACAGATGTTCTCGGGGAAATGTACGGTAGAAATTTGGCAAATGTTCAGGGGATATTTATGTGGGATTCTGAGTAGGTACGTTCCAATGAGACATGGAAAGGATGGTAGGGTACAAGAACCATGGTGTACAAAGGCTGTTGTAAATCTAGTCAAAAAGAAAAGAACAGCTTACGAAAGGTTCAAAAACCTAGGTAATGATTGGAATCTAGGTTATAAGGCTAGCAGGAAGGAGCTTAAGACGTAAATTAGGAGAGCCAGAAGGGGCCATAAGAAGGCCTTGGCAGGCAAGATTAAGGAAAACCCCAAGGCATTCTACAAATATGTGAAGAGCAAGAGGATAAGACGTGAGAGTATAGGACCAATCAAGTGTGACAGTGGGAAAGTGTGCATGGAACTGGAGGAGATAGCGGAGGTACTTAATGAATACTTTGCTTCAATATTCACTATGGAAAAGGATCTTGGTGATTGTAGTGATGACTTGCAATGGACTGAAAAGTTTGAGCATGTATATATTAAGGTAGAAGTTGTGCTGGAGCTTTTAGAAAGCATCAAGTTGGATAAGTCACTGCGACCGGATGGGATGTACCCCAGGCTACTGTGGGAAGTGAAGAAGGAGATTGCTGAGCCTCTGGCAATGACCTTTGTATCATCAATGAGGATGGGAGAGGTTCCAGAGGATTGGAGGGTTGCAGATGTTGTTCTCTTATTGAAGAAAGGAAGTAGGGATAGTCCAGGAAATTATAGGCCAGTGAGTCTTACTTCGGTGGTTGGTAAGTTGATGGAGAAGATCCTGAGAGGCAGGATTTATGAATATTTGGAGAGGCATAATATGATTAGGAATAGTCAGCATGGCTTTGACGAAAGCAGGTCATGCCTTATGAGCCTGATTGAACTTTTTGAGGATGTGACTAAATACGTTGATGATGGTAGAGCAGTAGATGTAGTGTATATGGATTTTAGCAAGGCATTTGATAAGGTACCCCATGCAAGTCTTATTGAGAAAGTAAGGAGGCATGGGATCCAAGGGGACATTGCTTTGTGGATCCAGAACTGGCTTACCCACAGAAGGTAAAGAGTGGTTGTAGATGGGTCATATTCTGCATGGAGGCCGGTGACCAGTGGAGTGTCTCAGGGATCTGTTCTGGGACCCTTACTCTTCGTGATTTTTATAAATGACCTGGATGGGGAAGTGGAGGGATGGGTTAGTAAATTTGCTGATGACAAAAAGGTTGGGGGTGTTGTGGATAGTGTGGAGGGCTGTCAGAGGTTACAGCGGGATATCAATAGGATTCAAAACTGGGCTGAGAAGTAAACACAAAATACCCTGCAGATGCTGGGGTCAAAGCAACATGCACAACATGCTGGAGGAACTCAGCAGGTCGGGCAGCACCTGTGGAAACGAACAGTCACCAGATGCAATAGATGACCCCAACAGACTTACAAGTGAAGTGTTGCCTCACCTGGAAGGACTGTTTGAGGCCCTGAATGGTGGTAAGAGAGGAGGTGTAGGAACAGGTGTAGCACTTACACTTGCAGGGATAAGTGCCAGGTGGGAGATCCATGGGGAGGGACATGTGGACCAGGGAGTCGCAGAGAGAATGATCCATGTGGAAAGTGGAGAGGGGTAGAGAGTAAAAGATGTGCTTGGTGGTGGGGTCCTGTTGAAGGTGGCGGAAGTTGCGAAGGATAATGTGCTGGATCTGGACGCTGGTGGGGTGGTAGGTGAGGACAAGGGGAACTCGGTCCCTGTTGTGGTGATGGGAGGATGGGGTGAGGGCCGAAGTGTGGGAAATGGAGGAGATGCGGGTGAGGGCATCATTGATGATGGCAGAAGGGAAACCGCAATCCTTAAAGAAAGAGGACATTTGAGATGTCCTGGAATGGAAAGCCTCATTCTGGGAGCAGATGCGGCAGAGACGGAGGAACCGGGAATAGGTAATGGCATTTTTGCATGTGGCACGGTGGGAAGAGGAATAGTCAAGGTAGTTATGAGAGTGGGTGGGTTTACAGAAGATGTCAGTGGACAGTCTGTCTCCAGAGATGGAGACCGAGAGATTGAGAAAGGGCAGAGAAGTGTCCGAGATGGAGCAAGTGAATTTGAGGGCTGGGTGGAAGTTAGAGGCAAAGTCAATGAAATTGATGAGCCTTCATCAATCATGAGATTGAGTTTAAGAGCTGAGAGGTAATGTTACAGCTTTATAGGACCATGGTCAGACTCCACTTGGAGTACTGTGCTCAGTTCTGGTCGCCTCACTACAGAAAGGACGTGGAAGCCATAGAAAGGGTGCAGAGGAGATTTACAAGGATGTTGCCTGGATTGGGGAGCATGTCTTATGAGAAAAGTTTGAGTGAACTCAGTCTTTTCTCCTTGGAGCGACGGAGGATGAGAGGTGACCTGATAGAGGTGTACAAGATGATGAGGCATTGATCGTGTGGATAGTCAGAGGCTTTTTCCCAGGGCTGAAATGGCTAGCACAAGAGGGCACAGTTTTAAGGTGCTTGGAAGTAGGTATAAGTTTTTTTACACAGAGAGCGGTGAGTGTGTGGAATGGACTGCCGGCAATGGTGGTGAAGGCGGATACGATAGGGTCTTTTAAGAGACTCCTGGATGGCTACATGGAGCATAGAAATATAGAGGGTTGTGGGTAAAGACTAGGTAATTCTAAGGTCGGGACATGCTCGACACAGCTTTGTGAGCCAAAGGGCCTGTATTGTGCTGTAGGTTTTCTATGCTTCTACAGACCATAATCCCACCCCATTCTCTGTACATTGACCATATCCCACCCCCCCCACCCCATTCTCTGTACATTGACCATATCCCACCCCCCCCCACCCCATTCTCTGTACATTGACCATATCCCACCCCCCCCACCCCATTCTCTGTACATTGACCATATCCCACCCCCCATTCCCTGAGCTTTTTCTCTCCAGTCCTGCCAAAGGGTCTCAGCCTGAAATGTCAACTGTACTTTTAGAACATAGAATAGTACAGCACATTACAGGCCCTTCAGCCCACAATGTTATACCAACCCTTAAGTCCTGTCTCCCATATAACCCCCCACCTTAAATTCCTCCATATACCTGTCTAGTAGTCTCTTAAACTTCACTAGTGTATCTGCCTCCACCACTGACTCAGGCAGTGCATTCCACGCACCAACCACTCTCTGAGTGAAAAACCTTCCTCTAATATCCCCCTTGAACTTCCCTCCCCTTACCTTAAAGCCATGTCCTCTTGTACTGAGCAATGGTGTCCTGGGGAAGAGGTGCTGGCTGTCCACTCCGTCTATTCCTCTTAATATCTTGTACACCTCTATCATGTCTCCTCTCATCCTCCTTCTCTCCAAAGAGTAAAGCCCTAGCTCCCTTAATCTCTGGTCATAATCCATACTCTCTAAACCAGGCAGCATCCTGGTAAATCTCCTCTTTCTTAACTACCCTATCTAACTGTGAGGCAACTTTCAGGGATTGGTGGACATGTACCCCCAGATCCCTCTGCTTCTCCACATTACTAAGTATCCTGTCATTTCCAACACCTCATATACCATCTGCATAGTCTCCAGCCCCTTGGCATGAACGTAGAATTCTCCAACTTCTGGTAATTCCCTCCCTCTCCCTTCCCCCATCCCAGTTTCACTCTGCCTCCTCCTCCAGCTGCCTATCATCTCTCTCATGATTCTGACTTCTTCTACGACCCATAGTGCTTTCCCCTTACATTCCTTCTTCACCTTTCCTGCCTATCCCCTCCCTCACCCCTTGATAGAAACATAGAACATTACAGCACAGAAACAGGCCTTTTGGCCCTTCTTGGCTGTGCTGAACCATTTTTGTGCCTAGTCCCACTGACCTGCACCTGGACCATATCCTTCCATATACCTCTCATCCATGTACCTGCAAGTTTTTCTTAAATGTCAAAAGTGAGACCGCATTCAACACTTCATCTGACAGCTCATTCCACACTCCCACCACACTCTCTGTGAAGAAGCCCCCCCCATGTTCCCTTTAAACTTTTCCCCCTTCACCCTTAACCCATGACCTCTGGTTTTTTTCTCCCCTGGCCTCAGTGGAAAAAGCCTGCTTGCATTCACTCTATCTATACCCATCATAATTTTATACACCTCTATCAAATCACCCCTCATTTTCCTACACTCCATGGAATAAAGTCCTAACCTATTCAACATTTCTCTGTAACTCATTTTCTCAAGTCCCGGCAACATCCTTGTAAACCTTCTCTGCACTCTTTCAACCTTATTAATACCCTTCCTGTAATTAGGTGACCAAAACTGCACACAATACTCCAAAATTCGGCCTCACCAATGCCTTATACAACCTCACCATAACATTCCAACTCTTATACTCAATACTTTGATTTATAAAGGCCAATGTACCAAAAACTCTCTTTACAACCCTATCTACCTGTGACGCCACTTTTAGGGAATTATGTGTCTGTACTCCCAGATCCCTCTGTTTTACTGCACTCTTCAGTGTCCTACCATTTACCTTGTATGTTCTACCTTGGTTTGACCTTTCAAAGTGCAATACCTCACACTCGTAAACTGCATCTGCCATTTTTCAGCCATTCCTCCAACTGGTCCAAATCCCTCTGCAAACTTTGAAAACCTGCCTCACTGTCCACTACACCTCCAATCTTTGTATCATCAGCAAACTTGCTGATCCAATTTGTCACATTATCATCCAGATCATTGATATAGATGACAAATAACAATGGACCCAGCACTGATCCCTGTGGCACACCACTAGTCACAGGCCTCCATTCAGAGTAGCAATCCTCCACTACCACTCTCTGACTTCTCCCATTGAGCCAATGTCTAATCCAATTTACTACCTCTCCATGTATACCTAGCGACTGAATCTTCCTAACTAACCTCCCATGCAGGTCCTTGTCAAAGGCCTTACTGAAGTCCATGTAGACAACATCCACTGCCTTCCCTTCATCCACTTTCCTGGTAACTTCCTCAAAAAACTCTAACAGATTGGTTAAACATGACCTATCACGCACAAAGCCATGCTGACTTTTTCTAATAAGTCCCTGTCTATCCAAATACTTGTAGATCCTATCTCTTAGTATTCCTTCCAATAATTTACCTACTACTGATGTCAAACTTACCGACCTATAATTTCCCGGCTTACTTTTTGAGCCTTTTTTAAACAACGGAACTACATGAGCTACCCTCCAATCCTCCGGCACCTGACCCGTGGATATCGACATTTTAAATATTTCTGTCAGGGCCCCTGCAATTTCAACACTAGTCTCCTTCAAGGTCCGAGGGAATACCCTGTCAGGTCCTGGGGATTTATCTACTCTGATTTGCCTCAAGCCATCAAGCAGCTCCTCCTCTTTAATCTGTATAAGTTCCATGACCTCCCTACTTGTTTGCCTTGTTTCCATAGACTCCATTCCAGTTTCCTTAGTTAATACAGATGCAAAAACCCATTTAATATCTCTCCCATTTCTTTTGATTCCATACATAGCCGACCACTCTGATCTTCAAGAGGACCAACTTTATCCCTTACTATCCTTTTGCTCTTAACATACCTGTGGAAGCTCTTTGGATTATCCTTCACCCTGACTGCCAAAGCAACCTCATGTCTTTTAGCCCTCCTGATTTCTTTCTTAACTATTTTCTTACTCTTTTTATACTCCTCAAGCACCTTATTTGCTTCCTGTTGCCTATACATGTCATACATCTCTCTCCTTCTTTATCAGAGTTCCAATATCCCTCGAGAACCAAGGTTCCTTATTCATTTTGCCTTTAACCCTGACAGGAACATACAAGCTCTGCACTCTCAAAAATTCTCCTTTGAAGGCCTCCCACTTACCAATCACATCCTTGCCAGAGAACAACCTGTCCCAATCTACGCTTTTTAGATCCTTTCTCATTTCTTCAAATTTGGCCTTTTTCCAGTTTAGAACTTCAACCCAAGGATAAGATCTATCTTTATCCATGATCAAGTTGAAACTAATGATGTTATGGTCACTGGATCCAAACTGGACCCAAAGTAGTCTGGTTGTGAGAGCCCGAATGCTTCGGTGCCTTTTCCCAGATGGCAGGAGGGAGAAGAGTTTGTATGAGGGGTGCGTGGGGTCCTTCGTAATGCTGTTTCCTTTGCGGATGCAGCGTGTAGTGTAAATGTCCGTGATGGCAGGAAGAGAGAACCCGATGATCCTCTCAGCTGACCTCACTATCCACTGCAGGGTCTTGCGATCCAAGATGGTGCAATTTCCGAACCAGGCAGTGATGCAGCTGCTCAGGATGCTCTCAATACAACCCCCGTAGAGTGTGATGAGGATGGGGGGGGGTGGGAGATGGACTTTCCTCAGCCTTCACAGAAATTAGAGACGCTGCTGGGTTTTCTTTGCTATGGAGCTGGTGTTGAGGGACCAGGTGAGATTCTCCACCAGGTGAACACCAAGAAATCTGGTGCTCTTAACAATCTCTACCGAGAAGCCGTCAATGTTCAGCGGGGAGTGGTTGCTCCGTGCCCTCCTGAAGTCAACAACCATCTCTTTTGTTTTGTTCACATTCAGAGACAGGTTGATGGCTCATAATTCCAAGTATGTACCCAAGCTCTCAGTTCATCACCTTTGTTCCTAATGCTTCTTGCATTGACGTACACACACATTACCCCATCTACCTTATTACCTTTACACCCTTTATTCTGCTTCTCTTTCCTCAAAGCCTCTCTATATGTTAGATCTGGCTTTACTCCATGCACTATACTTGCAGCTCTCGCATGACCTTTATCCTTCTCCACCTCACTATCTGCTTTGACACTCTGGTTCCCCTCCCCTTGCAAATCTAGTTTAAACCCCCAGGAGCAGCACTAGCAAACCTTCCCGCAAGGATGTTATTCCCCCTCCAGTTCAGGTGCAGCCCGTCCTGTCAGAACAGGTCCCCCCTTCCCTGGAACAAGACCCAATTGTCCAGAAACACTCCCTCCTGCACCAACTCCTCAGCCACGTATTTAGCTGCATTATCTTCCTGTTTCTGGCCTCACTGGCACGTGACACTGGTAGCAATCCTGAGATTGCAACCCTGGAAGTCCTGTCCTTCAACTTTGCACCTAACTCCCTAATTTCTCTTTGCTGGACCTCCTCCTTCCTCCTATCCACATCATTGGTCCTTACATGGACCACGACATCTGACTGCTCACCCTCCCTCTTCAGAATACTGAGAACTCAATCCAAGATATCGCGGACCCTGGCACCAGGGAGGCAACAGACCATCCGGGATTCTTGATCTCTCCCACAGAACCTCTTATCTGTCCCACTAACTGTCGAATCCCCTACCACTACTGCTCTCCTCTTTTCCCTCCTTTCTTTCTGAGCTGTGGGTCCTGTCTTGGTGCCAGAGACACAACCACTGCAACTTGTCCCTGGTAGGTCGTCCCCACCAACAGTATCCAAAACAGTATACTTATTATTGGAGGGAATGGCCACAGGGGTGCTTTGCACATTCTGTCTATTCCTCTTCCCTCTTCTGACAGTCACCCAACTACCTGTCTCCTGAATCCTAGGGGTGACTATCTCCCTGAAACTCCTGTCTATTTCTGCCTCTGCTTCTTGAATGATCCAAAGTTCATCCAGCTCCAGTTCCCTAACACGGTTTGTCAGGAGCTGCAGCTGGATGCACCTTTTGCAGGTGTAGTCATCAGGGACAACAGTGCTCACCCTGACTTCCCACATACTGCAAATGGAGCACTCAACTGCCCTAACTGCAGCCTCCATTACCTACTCCTAAGGTAATTAAATTAATTAAAGCTTACCCAGCCTTACCTCACTGGGAGCAAGCTCGTTCTCAGCCTCTGCTCGCCGAAGACTCTCAAGCCAAAGCCTTCCTACTCTGTCTTCCTCTACTCCGTCGCCTGCTCCGTTAATCTGCTGGCTTTTTAAACTCTCCCGCTGTTCTCACAAGCCGACCTTCACGCACTTGCGCAGTCGTGCCCCCTTCAAACTGCCGAAGAAATTGCCTTTTTTTCCCCAAGGTGCTGAATTCCTTCAGCATTTTGTGGAGAATGATGTGTTAGATGTGGAGGTTCATGTTGTGGTAGGTAAGGACAAGAGGAACTCTATCACTGTTAAGTGGCAGGAAGATGGGGTGAGTGCAGATGTCTGGGAAATGGGGGAGTTGGAGGCAAAGTTGATGAAATTGACAAGCTCAGCATTGGTGCCTGAAGCAACATCAACACAGTCATCAATGTAATGGAGGGGTATTTGGGAAGCATTATTGGGAAAGACTTGGAACATGGACTGTTCTATGAAGCCAATGAAGAGGAGGCCTTGCTGAGATCCATGAGGGTGTCTTTAACTGCTCTTCGAATCTGGAGAAAGAGGGAAGAGCTAAAGGAGAAATTATTGAGAGCGATAACCAGTGCTGCCAGATGGAGAATGGTGGTGATGGAAGGGAACTGGTTGTTTATTTTATTGAGAAAGAAGCAGAGAGCTATAAGGCCTTCTTGATGGAGGATAAATGTGTTTAGGAACTGAACATCCATGGTGAAAATGAGGTGGTCAGGGCCAGGGAACTGAAAATTAGTGAGGAGGTTGAGACCATGCGAAGTGTCATGGATGTAGGTGGGAAGGGACTGAACCAAAGGAGGAAGAATGTGCTCACCTTCCACTCCACAAGCCTACACACGCAACCATCACCTTCAACATCACCGGACACATCGTCCCCTCCCAGCACTCTGGAGCTCTGCAGAACACACACAAATCGTGAGCAGTTTTTGGGCCCCTTTGTGCTGGCATTGGAGAGGAGGTTTAAAAGAATTATTCCAGCAATGAAGGGTTAACATATGAAGAGCATTTGGTGGCTCTGAGCCTGTACTCACTGGAGTTTAGAATAATGAGGGGGAATCTCATTGAAGCCTACCAAATATTGAAAGTTCTCAAAAGACTGGATGAGTTTCCTATAGTGGGTGAGTTTAAGACCAGAGGGCATACGCTCAGAATAGAGGGACATCCATTTAGAACACAGATAAGGAGGAATTTCTTCAGCCAGAGGGTGGTGAATCTGTGGAATTAATTGTCACAGATGTCTGTGGAGGAAGTCCTTGGGAATATTTAAAGCAGAGGTTCATAGGTTCTTGATCATCCTTGTGACCCTCCTCTGGACCCTTTATTTTTCTAAGCTCCATGGATCTATCTAAGAGTCTCTTAAGAGATGAGTTTCCTATAGTGGGTGAGTTTAAGACCAGAGGGCATACGCTCAGAATAGAGGGACATCCAAACTTATCCTCCACACTGCTAAGAGTCTTACTGTTAATATTATATTTTTTAAATTAAATTCTGTCTTCAATCAGTCCCATTGTGAAGGCAGTAGGAAAGGATTTAACACGAGCTTCCAGAGGGAACTATAGAAATACTGAAGAGTGTTGCACAGTGCAGAATGGAGATCACAAGTGTTATTTGAAGGGGCTTCGGAAGTCTATTGAATTGACTTTATTTCTTACATCCTTCACATACATGAGTAAAAATCTTTACATCTCCATCTAAATGTGCAAAGCATATATTAGTAATTTGTAATAATAGTATTGCAAATAGAATAGCTTTTGCAATAATACAGAAAGATATACAACACAGCAGTCAATATAACATAGAAATATAGTTGTGTCAGCATGAATTAATCAGTCTGATTGCCTGGTGGAAGAAGCTGTCCCGGAGCCTGTTGGTCCTGGCTTTTATGCTGTGGTACTGTTTCCCAGATGGTGGCAGCTGGAGCAGTTTGCGGTTGGGGTGACTCGAGTCCCCAATGATACTACGGGCCCTTTTCACACACCTGTCTTTGTAAATGTCCTGAATCATGGGAAGTTCACAACTACAGATGTGCTGGGCTGTCTGCAACACACTTTGCAGAGTCCTGTAATTAAGGTAAATACAATTCCCATACCAGGCAGTGATGCAGCCAGTCAGGATGCTCTCAATCGTGCTCCTGTAGAAAGTTCTGAGGCTTTGGGGGCCCATACCAAATTTCCTCAACCGTCTGAGGAGAACAAGGCGCTGTTGTGCTTTTCTGGTTAGTACTGGTTAGGGCACATTCAGCCAGAGACTCATTCCACCGAGATGTAACACTGAGCGTCATAGGAAGTCATTCCTACCTGTGGCCATCAAACTTTACAATTCCTCTCTTAGAGTGTCAGACACTCTGAGCCAATAGGCTGGTCCTGGACTTATTTCCACTTGGCATAATTTACTTATTATCATTTAATTATTTATGGTTTTATATTGCTATATTTCTACACTATTCTTGGTTGGTGCGGCTGTAACGAAACCCAGTTTCCCTCGGGATCAATAAAGTACGTCTGTCTGTCTGTCTGTCTCTCTAAAGTCAGTGCGTACAGACCACGTGAGGTCCTCGGTGATGTGGGTGCTGAGGAACTTACAGCTGTTCACCCTCTCAGCCCCAGATCCATTAATATCAACAGGGGCTAGCCTGTCTCCATTCCTCCTGTAGTCCACAACCAGCTTCTTTGTTTTTGCGACGTTGAGGGAGGTTGTTTTCTTGACACCACTGTGTAGGGTGATGACTTCCTCTCTGTAGGCTGCCTCATTATTATTTGAGATTAGGCCAATCAATGTAGTATCATCTGCAAATTTAATTAGCAGATTGGAGCCGTGGGTGGCGACACAGTATTGGTTATACAGAGAGTAAAGGAGGGGGCTTAGGATACAGCCCTGAGGGGCACCTGCAGAGGGGCAGAGGTGAGGCAGCTCACTCTTACCACCTGCCGGTGATCTGACAAGTAGTCCAGGATCCAGCTGCACAAGGCAGGGTGAAGGCCGAGGTCTCTGAGCTTCTTGTCAAGCCTGGAGGGAATTATGGTGTTGAATGCTGAACTGTAGTCCAAGAACAACATTCTCACATAAACATTCCTCTTCTCCAGATGTGTAAGGACAATGTGCCTGTGGCTATTGTATCACCTGTCGATCACTTGTGTCAGTAGGTGAATTGTAGGGGCTCCAGTGTGGGTGGTAACAAGCTGCAGATATAATCCTTGACCAGCCTCTCAAAGCATTTGCTCATTATTGAGGTGAGTGTGACAGGACGCCAGTTGTTCAGGCATGTTACCTTGGTGTTTTTAGGTACAGGGACAATGGTGGATGTTTCGAAGCAGGAGGGCACTCTACACTGGGAGAGGAAGAAATTAAAAATGTCTGTAAACACACCAGCCAGTTGTGCTGCACACATCCTGAGTACTCGAGCTGGGATGCCGTCCAGTCCGGCAGCCTTGCGACTGTCCACCTGAGTACCTCAGCCTCAGAGATGGCCGAGGTGCAGGTCGCCCCAGCAGCTCTCCTCGGGGGCTCAGTCTGGGAGAGAGGCAGCGATGTTGGCAGCACCACTGAGCTTAGCCTTGAAGTCTGCGATGGTGTGCAAACCCTGCCATAAGCTGCATGTTTTGGTGGAGAGTTGTGTCTGGATCTCATCCCTGCATCGTAGTTTCACTGCCTTGATGACTTTGCATAGATTGTAGCTGCATTTCTTGAGTTCCCGGTGGTTACTGGTGCAAAAGCTCTGCGTTGCGTGGTGAGTGCAGGGTTTCTGGTTTGGATAGACCCTGACCGATTTCTGGGTGACGACGTCCTCAATGCACTTCTGGAAGAAGTTGGTGCTGGGTTCTGCCAGACTGATTTAGCAATACAGAGCAGTGCGGGCCATTCCAACAACCCCACAACTGATTGAACACTGATCTAATCACAGGGTAACTTACAATACCCACTTAACACCACCCCAGCCACTACAGTACTGTCACATAGAGATCTGTAAAGTCAGACCACTGCTGCCTTTAGAACATAAAATGTAGAAATGCACAGCACAAGAACTGCCCACAATATTGTGCCAATCCAACTAAATTAGTAATCAAATTACCAACTAAACTATTCCCTTCTGACTACACAATGTCCACTATTCCAGACACCCACCACTCTCTGCGGGAAAATAAAGCCCCTCACATCTCCTTTGAAATTAACCCCTCTCACCTTAAACGCACATCCTCTGGTATTAGACATTTCAACCCAAGGAGATATATACAGTCTTGCTACTCTACCTATGCCTCTTGTAATCTTATAAACCTCTATCAGATTTCCTCTCAGCTTCCACCGTTCCAGAGAAAACCACCCAAGTTTGTCAAACCACTCATGATAGCACATGCCCTCTAATCCAGGCAACATCCTAGTAAATCTCTTCTGCACCCTCTCCAAAGCCTCAACATCCTCCCTATAGTGGGACAACCAGAATTGTATTCAATGACCCAGATGCAGGTGGTGTGGTGGAGATACAGCAAAGGAGGTGTAAGGCGCTCCTTCCCTCCGCTAGCCTGCAGGTCACCCTTGGGCAAGGTGTAGCACCTGCTTCGACCCTGATCAGGGTCACATGAAGCCATGGGAGCAGGTGGTAAATGGTTGTATGGTACAAATCACAAGTCCTGGTTACACATCACCCACACCAGGCAGACAATCTCTGAAGGGTACTGATAATGGCTGGGGTCACCCGTCTTGTAAAGACACTGCCCAGAAGAAGGCAATGGCAAACTGCTTCTGTAGAAAAATCTGCAAAAAAAAAAGTCATGGTCATGAGAAAGCATGATACAACACAGCTCGTAACAAACAAGCTCAGATGGGGCACTGCTAACAACCACACACAAAATGCTGGAGGAACGCAGCAGGCCAGGCTGAAACATCGACTGTACTTTTCCATAGACGCTGCCTGGCCTGCTGAGCTCCTCCAGCTCTTTGTGTGTGTTGCTCGGATTTCCAGCATCTGCAGACTTTCTCTTTTTTGTGGCATAACTGAAGTTTGTTAAAGCTACAAGCTTAAAGCTTTACTGACTCATGTCCCTCTGTCTGGCGCACTGACAAGCTTTCTCCTTAAATTAACAAAGCTTGTTTTCGCCCAAAGAGAAACGTTTGCGCTGAGCGAACTAGTGAGTCACGCAGACTGGCTGGGTTATGAGTGGTTGAAATCTGTCTTTGGGGGAGGCAAGAGGGAGAAATCCTCAAATCCTCCAATCTCTGGGACACCATCACTTACCCGAAGGGTGAGAACTGAAATGATTAATGGGAATGTGAGGGGATGTCTTTGCTCAGAGGTGAGAGTGTGCAATGAGCTGCCAGTGGAAGTGGTGGATGTCCATCTGAGAGAGGTTTGGGAGGGGTATGGTCTGGTGGCAGATCAATAAATCTAGGTAGATTAATGATTCTGTGCAGTAGGTATCTATGACTCAGCTGGGAAAGTGTAATGTTAGCGTGAAAATAGAGTTTGATCACTTCCACAATGAATACATCATCTGCACTTCTAACATGGAGGGCAGTCTAACTGGGTGCATCTTTGTGTGCTAGGAAGGGGGTGCTGTACAGGGTTAGAAAAAGCTGCAGAAAGTTGTAAACTCCATCATGGGCACTAGCCTCCCCAGCACCGAGGGTATCTTCAAAAAGCAATGCCTCAAAAGGGTGGCATCAATCATTAAGGACCCCCATCACTCAGGTCATGCCCTCTTCTCACTGTTACCATCAGAAAGGAGGTACGGGAGCCTGAAGACTCACACTCAATGTTTTAGGAATAGCTTCTTCCCCTCCATCATCACATTTCTGAATGGTCTGTGAACCAATGAACACTTTGCTCTTTCTATTTTGCTCTCTTTTTGCATTATTTTTTATTATCCATTAATGTTTTTATGTACTGCTACTACTCCTACAAAACAACAAATTTCATGACATATTAGTATACTAAATCTTCATACCTCTGAATCACTGAGAAACAATTTAAAGTTAAATTATTAGACTGTTAAAGATATAATAAAACTAAGATAAAGGTCAAAACATTTGAAGCACTGAACACGACTTAAAACACAGAAACATTTATTGGAATTGGAATTGGTTTATTATTGTCCCTTGTACTGAGATACAGTGAAAAGCTTGTCTTGCACAGTATTCATACAGATCAGATTATGACACAGTGCATTGAGGTAGAATAAGGGAAAACAGTAACTGAGTGTAGATCAACACGCTCAAAACGCTAAAGGAACTCAGCAGGTCAGGTAGCATCTATAGAAGTGAATAAACAGTGGATGTTTTGAGCTGAGACCCTTCATCAGGACTGGAAAGGAAGGGGGAGGATGCCAGAATAAAAAGGTAACAGAATTTGCTTTTGCAAGAGTGCAGAGGAGAATTACCAGGATATTGTCTGGATCAGAGAGCATGTCTTATGTAGGTAAGTTGTGTGAGCTAAGGCTTTTCCCTTTGGAGTGAAGGAGGAGAGAAGTGACATGACAGAGCTGTACAAGATGATAAGAGATATTGAATGAGTGGACAGCCAGAGACTTTCCCCAGGGTAGAAATGGCTAAAACAAGGAGGCATCCTCGACAGGATGAGAGGTGACCTGATAGAGGTGCACAAGATAATGAGAGGCATTGATTGTGTGTCAGAGGTTACAGCAGGACATTGCTAGGATGCAAAACTGGGCTGAGAAGTGGCAGATGGAGTTCAACCCAGGTAAGTGTGAAGTGGTTCATTTTGGTAGGTCAATTATGATGTCAGAATATAGTATTAATGGCAAGATTCTTGGCAGTGTGGAGGATCAGAGAGATTTTGGGGTCTGAGTCCATAGGACACTCAAAGCTGCTACGCAGGTTGACTCTGTGCTCAAGAAGCCGTACAGTGCATTGTCCTTCATCAACCGCGTGATTGAGTTTAAGAGCCGAGAGGTAATGTTACAGCTTTATAGGACCCTGGTCAGACCCCACTTGAAGTACTGTTCTCAGTTCTGGTAGTTTTGAGGACGTGGAAACTATAGAAAGAGTGCAGAGGAGATGTACAAGGATGTTGCCTGAATTGGGGAGCATGTCTTATGAGAATAGGTTGAGTGAACTCAGCCTTTTCTCCTTGGAGCAACTGAGGATGAAAGGTGACCTGATAGAGGTGTACAAGATGATGAGAGGCATTGATCGTGTGGATAGTCAGAGGCTTTTTCCAGGGCTGAAATGGCTAACACAAGAGGACATAGTTTTAAAGTGCTTGGAAGAAGGTACAGAGGAGATGTCAGGGATAAGTTTTTTACAATAGACAATAGGTACAGAATTAGGCCGTTTGGCCCTTTGAGCCAGCACCACCATTCAATGTGATCATGGCTGATCATCCACAATCAGTACCCCGTTCCTGCCTTCTCCCCATATCCCTTAACTCTGCTATCTTTAAGAGCTCTATCTCACTCTTTCTTGAAAGCATCCAGAGAATTGGCCTCCACTGCCTTCTGAGGCAGAGCGTTCCACAGATCCACAACTCTCTGGGTGAAAAAGTTTTTCCTCAACTCTGTTCTAAATGGCATACCCTTTATTCTTAAACTATGGCCTCTGGTTCTGGGCTCCCCTAACATCGGGAACATATTTTCTGCCTCTAGCATGTCTAATCCCTTAATAATCATATGTTTCAATCAGATCCCCTCTCATCCTTCTAAATTCCAGTGTATACAAGCCCAGTCGCTCCAATCTTTCAACATATGACAGTCCTGCCATTCCGGGAATCAACCTTGTGAACCTACGTTGCACTCCCTCAATAGCAAGAATGTCCTTCCTCAAATTTGGAGACCAAAACTGCACGCTATACTCCAGGTGAGGTCTCACCAGGGCCCTGTACAACTTCAGAAGGACTTCTTTGCCTCTATACTCAACCCCTCTTGTTATGAAGGCCAACATGCCATTAGCTTTCTTCACTGCCTGCTGTCCCTGCATGCTTACTTTCAGTGACTGATGAACAAGGACACCTAGATCTCGTTTCACTTCCCCTTTTCCTAACTTGACACCATTCAGATAGTAATCTGCCTTCCTGTTCTTGCCACCAAAAGTGTATAACTTCACATTTATCCACGTTAAACTGCAGCTGCCATGCATCTGCCCATTCACCCAACCTGTCCAAGTCACCCTGCATTCTCCTAATATCCTCCTCATATTTCACACTACCACCCAGCTTTGTCTCATCTGCAAATTTGCTAATGTTACTTTTAATCCCTTCATCTAAATCATTAATGTATATTGTAAATAGCTGAGGTCCCAGCACCGAGCCTTGCGGAACCCCACTAGTCACTGCCTGCCATTCCGAAAGGGACCCGTTAATCCCTACTCTTTGTTTCCTATCTGCCAACCAATTTTCTATCCATGTCGGTACCCTACCCCCAATACCATGTGCTCTAATTTTGCCCACTAATCTCCTATGTGGGACCTTATCAAAGGCTTTCTGAAAGTCCAGGTACATTACATCCACTGGCTCTCCCTTGTCCATTTTCATAGTTACATCCTCAAAAAATTCCAGAAGATTAGTCAAGCATGATTTCCCCTCCGTAAATCCATGCTGACTCGGACTGATCCTTCTACTGCTATCCAAATGTGCCGCTATTTCATCTTTTATAATTGACTCCAGCATCTTCCCCACCACTGATGTCAGGCTAACTGGTCTATAAACCCCTGTTTTCTCTCTCCCTCCTTTCTTAAAAAGTGGGATTAGCTATCCTCCAATCCTCAGGAACTGATCCTGAATCTATAGAACATTGGGAAATGATTACCAATGCATCCACAATTTCTAGAGCCACGTCCTTAAGACCATCAGGCCCTAGGGATTTATTGGCCTTCAGTCCCATCAGTCTACCCAAGACCATTTTCTGCCTAATGTGAATTTCCTTCAGTTCCTCCGTTACCCTAGGTCCTTTGGCCACTATTACATCTGGGAGATTGTCTGTGTCTTCCCTAGTGAAGACAGATCCAAAGTACCTGTTCAACTCGTCTGCCATTTCCTTGTTTCCCCATAATAAATTCACTTGTTTCTGCCTTCAAGGGCCCAACTTTGGTCTTAACTAATTTTTTCCTCTTCACATACCTAAAGAAGCTTTTACTATCCCCCTTTATATTCTTGGCTAGCTTACCTTTGTACCTCATCTTTTCTCCTCATATTGCCTTTTTAGTAATCTTCTGTTGCTCTTTAAAAATTTCCCAATCCTCTGGCTTCCCACTCATCTTTGCTATGTTATACTTCTCTTTTATTTTCATACTATCCTTGACTCCCTTGTCAGCCACGGTCGCCTCTTACTCCCCTGAGAATCTTTCTTCCTCTTTGGAATGAACTGATCCTGCACCTTCTGTATTATTCCCAGAAATACCTGCCCTTGTTGTTCCACTGTCATCCCTGCTAGGGTGTCCTTCCAGTCAACTTTGGCCAGTTCTTCCCTCATGGCTCTATAGTCCCCTTTGTTCAACTGTAATACAGACACTTGCGATTTCCCCTTCTCCCTCTCAAATTGTAGGTTAAAGCTTATCATATTATGGTCACTACCTCCTAATGGCTCCTTTACCTTGAGTTCCCTTATCAAATCCGGTTCATTGCACAACACTAAATCTAGAATTGCCTTCTCCCTGGTAGGCTCCAGCACAAGCTGTTCTAAGAATCCATCTCGGAGGCATTCCACAAACTCCCTTTCTTGGGACCAGTACTAACCTGATTTTCCCAGTCTACCTGCATGTTGAAATTCCCCATTACAACTGTAGCATTACCCCCCTTTGTGACATGCATTTTTACTCAGAGTGGTGAGTGCGTGGAATGGGCTGCCAGCAACGGTGGTGGAGGCGGATACAATAGGGTCTTTTAAGAGACTCCTGGATGGCTACATGGAGCTTAGAAAAATAGAGGGCAATGGGTAAAGACTAGGTAGTTGTAAGGTAAGGACACGTTCAGCACAGCTTTGTGGGCTGAAGGGCCTGTATTTTGCTGTAGGTTTTCTATGATGTTTCTACAACTGGTAAGGAAGGTGCAAGATGCCAGAATGAAGAGGTCGTGTGAAGGGAAAGAGGACCAGCTAGAAGCTGATGGGTGAGGCCAGATGGGTGGGAAAGGGAAAGGGCTGGAGAGGAAAGAATCTGATAAGAGAGGAGTATGGACCATAGGAGAAAGGGAAGGAGAAGAGGACCCAGTGAAATGTGATAGGTAGGTGAAAAGAGGTAAAGACGCCAGAGAGGGGAATAGAAGAGGGGAGGAGGAGGGTAAAAATGTTTTACCAGAGAGAAATCAATTTGCACGGCATCAGTTTGGAGGGTACAAGGTGTTGCTCCTCCACACTTAAGATGGCATCATTTTGTCACAATGGATCAATACAGCAGGATGGGGACGGGATGGGGACAGGATGGGGACGGGATGGGGACGGGATGGGGACAGGATGGGGACGGGATGGGGACGGGATGGGGACAGGAAGGGGACGGGATGGGGACAGGATGGGGACATGATGGGGACAGGATGGGGACAGGGATGGGGACAGGATGGGGACAGGAATGGGGACGGGATGGGGACAGAATGGGGACAGGGATGGGGACAGGATGGGGACAGGAATAGGGACAGGGATGGGGACAGGATGGGGACGGGATGAGGATGGGATGGGGACAGGGATGGGGACAGGATGGGGACAGGGATGGGGACGGGGACGGGGATGGGGACAGGGATGGGGACAGGATGGGGACAGAATGGGGACAGAATGGGGACGGGATGGGGACGGGGATGGGGACGGGGATGGGGACAGAATGGGGACGGGATGGGGACAGAATGGGGACGGGATGTGGCCGGGATGGGGACAGGGATGGGGACAGGATGGGGACGGGATGGGGACAGGATGGGGACGGGATGGGGACGGGATGGGGACAGGGATGGCGATGGGATGGGGACGGGATGGGGACGGGATGGGGACGGGATGGGGACGGGATGGGGACAGGGATGGGGACGGGATGGGGACAGGGATGGGGACGGGATGGGGACAGGATGGGGACTGAATGGGGACAGGGATGGGGACAGGGATGGGGACGGGATGGGGACAGGGATGGGGACAGGATGGGGACGGGATGGGGACAGGGATGGGGACAGGATGGGGACAGGATGGGGACAGGGATGGGGACGGGATGGGGACAGAATGGGGACAGGGATGGGGACAGGATGGGGACAGGAATAGGGACAGGGATGGGGACAGGATGGGGACGGGATGAGGATGGGATGGGGACAGGGATGGGGACAGGATGGGGACAGGGATGGGGACGGGGACGGGGATGGGGACAGGGATGGGGACAGGATGGGGACAGAATGGGGACAGAATGGGGACGGGATGGGGACGGGGATGGGGACGGGGATGGGGACAGAATGGGGACGGGATGGGGACAGAATGGGGACGGGATGGGGCCGGGATGGGGACAGGGATGGGGACAGGATGGGGACGGGATGGGGACAGGATGGGGACAGGGATGGGGACAGGGATGGGGACAGGATGGGGACAGAATGGGGACAGGGATGGGGACAGAATGGGGACAGGGATGGGGACAGGGATGGGGACGGGGACGAGGACGGGATGGGGACGGAATGGGGACAGGGATGGGGACGGGATGGGGACTGGATGGGAACAGGGATGGGGACAGGGATGGCGATGGGATGGGGACGGGATGGGGACGGGATGGGGACGGGATGGGGACAGGGATGGGGACTGAATGGGGACGGGATGGGGACGGGATGGGGACAGGATGGGGATGGAATGGGGATAGGATGGGGACAGGAATGGGGATGGGATGGGGACTGGATGGGGACAAGGATGGGGACGGGATGGGGACAGGGATGGGGACAGGGATGGGGACAGGGATGGGGATGGGATGGGGACTGGATGGGGACAGGGATGGGGACAGAATGGGGACAGGGATGGGGACAGGGATGGGGACAGGGATGGGGACAGGGATGGGGACGGGATGGGGACTGGATGGGGACAGGGATGGGGACAGAATGGGGACAGGGATGGGGACAGGGATGGGGACGGGATGGGGACTGGATGGGGACAGGGATGGGGACAGAATGGGGACAGGGATGGGGACGGGGTTGGGGACAGGGATGGGGACAGGGATGGGGACAGGGATGGGGACGGGATGGGGACTGGATGGGGACAGGGATGGGGACGGGGTTGGGGACAGGGATGGGGATGGGGTTGGGGACGGGGTTGGGGACAGGGATGGGGACGGGATGGGGACAGGGATGGGGACAGGGATGGGGACGGGATGGGGACAGGGATGGGGACAGAATGGGGACGGGATGGGGACAGGGATGGGGACAGGGATGGGGACAGAATGGGGACGGGGATGGGGACAGAATGGGGACGGGGTTGGGGACGGGTTTGGGGACAGGGATGGGGACGGGATGGGGACAGGGATGGGGACAGGGATGGGGACGGGATGGGGACAGGGATGGGGACAGAATGGGGACGGGTTGGGGATGGGGTTGGGGACAGGGATGGGGACAGGGATGGGGACGGGGATGGGGACGGGGTTGGGGACAGGGATGGGGTTGGGGTTGGGGACGGGGTTGGGGACAGGGATGGGGACGGGGTTGGGGACGGGGTTGGGGACAGGGATGGGGACAGGGATGGGGACGGGGATGGGGACGGGGTTGGGGACAGGGATGGGGACAGGGATGGGGACGGGGATGGGGACGGGGATGGGGACGGGGTTGGGGACAGGGATGGGGACGGGATGGGGACAGGGATGGGGACGGGGTTGGGGACAGGGTTGGGGACAGGGATGGGGACGGGGTTGGGGACAGGGATGGGGACGGGATGGGGACAGGGATGGGGTTGGGGTTGGGGACGGGGTTGGGTCAGGGATGGGGTTGGGGTTGGGGACGGGGTTGGGGAGAGGGATGGGGACGGGGTTGGGGACGGGGTTGGGGACAGGAATGGGGACGGGATGGGGACAGGGATGGGGACAGGGATGGGGACGGGATGGGGACAGGGATGGGGACAGGGATGGGGACGGGATGGGGACAGGGATGGGGACAGAATGGGGACGGGATGGGGACAGGGATGGGGACAGGGATGGGGACAGAATGGGGACAGGAATCAGAATTAAAATTTTCGGCCACCTGGAAGCTCCACTTCTGCTAGATGGGCGGAGGGACTCGACAAAGCAGTCACAAAATCTACTTTGGGTCTCACCAATGTAGAGGAGACTGCATAGAGATCACCGGACACAATAGATGACCGCAACAGATAGGCAGGTGAAATGTTGTCTCACCTGGAAGGACTGTTGGGGCCCTGAATAGAGGTGATTTGGCCATTGCAGGGATAAGTGCCAGACGAATGGACAAGGGAATCAGAGAGCAGAGAGACAGCGATCCATGCGGAAAGCAAATTGGGGGGGGGGGGGGAGATAGATATGTTTGGAGATGGCGGAATTTTTGGAGAATATTGTGTTGGATGCAGAGACTCGTGAGGTGGTAGGTGAGTGCAGGAGGGATTCTATTCCTGTTAAGGTGGTGGGAAGATGAGGGGAGTTCAAATGGAGATGAGGGGGGAAGGCCAGCTTCAATATTAGAGGGAGTGAAACTCCGTTCTTTAAAGGAGGAGGACAATATCCATGAGGAAAGCCGCTTCCTGCAAACAGAGGCGGCAGAAACTAAGGAACGGAGGGAAGGGAATAGCATTTTTACAGCAGACAGGATGGGAAGAGGTACAATCGAGATAACCATGGGAATCAGCAGTTTACAAAAGATGTTGTTTGACAGTTTGTCTCCAGAGATGGTGAGAGAGAATGAGAATGGGGAGGGGGGGGTTCTGAGATGCAGAATAAAGTGTAACCGTTTCAGAATGTGCAGTGCAGGTACACAATAAGGTGCAAGGTCATGATGAGGTCTTATCATACTTGGGAAACATTCGCTAGCCCAACAACTGCAGGGTCCTCCGGCCCGACAACCGCGGGGTCCTCCAGCCCGACGACCGTGGGGTCCTCCGGCCCGACGACCGTGGGGTCCTCCAGCCCGACGACCGTGGGGTCCTCCAGCCCGATGACCACGGCGTCCTCCAGCCCGACAACCACAGGATCCTCAAGCCCGACAGTTTGTGATTTCAGGATATCTTCTGCTCAGCTACAGAGAAACTGTATCTTTCCCATAACCTGCATTCCTCCCTTCCACCTCCTTCTCATCCCTCCTACCTCAACCCTCCCTTTCTCTCCTACCTTACACTCCCTCCTTCCCACCTCCTTCTCTATCGTTCCTATCTCATACTCCCTCCCTCTCCCTCCTACCTCACACCCTCTCCAAACTCGCACACTGCCTCCATCTGTCCCTCTTCTTCCCTCCAACCTCACACACTTCTCCTGCAAGGGAGCCGGAGGGTGAACCCGCCCAGGCGAGGGATGTTTACGGCCCAAATGGTGAAACGGGGTCTCATCATTCACCAGCCATCAGCAAACTGTGGAAAACTCCACACTCCCACCCACACATACCCCACCATCACACTCACTCCTCACATCCAGACACTGCACCACACCCTCACTCACCCTAACACACCCTCACTCATCCTCACCCTCTGCCTCACACCTTCACTCACCCACACCCTCACCCTCACACCCTCTCACCCTAACACCCTCACAACCATTCATCCTAACACACCCTCACACCCACACCCAGCCTCACACTCCCTCATACTCACACACCCATCCTCCGCCTCACACTCCCCACAACCCCACCCACAACTGCATCTTCTACACCCCACCCACACACTCACTAACACCCCACTCAGCCCCGGAACCGTGGAGGGGTGTTGGGGTTGAGGAGGGTAGGGATTGGGAAAGTGAGAGTTCTGCGTGGCGGTGAGGGGTGCAGCTGCCGTTACCTGGTCAATCTGGCACCGACCGTGGCAGACACAGAGGGATGTGAGAGATGGGGCAGTTTCCCAGTGTCGGGGACCCGGTCTAACCCCGTGAGATCAGCAGCAGAGGCACGCCGGTGTTGGTCACTTCCTTCCAGCCTGAGATTTTCAAGCGATTTCTGTTGACAGGGGGCCAGAACATTCTAGTGGGCTGAGCTGAGCTTTCACCGGAAAGTTTAGTGGTGAGAGGCCGGGCTGAGGATGTGTTGGAGTCGGACCTGGTGAGACACTGACCCCAGCTGGTGATTCCGCAGAACAGCAGCCGAAACTGCCCAACACCAAACCCCAAACACAAAACACCAACACCAAACCCCAAACACAAAACACCAAACACCAAATCCCAATCCCGAACCCCAATCCCAAACACAAAACACCAACACCAAACCCCAAACACAAAACACCAACACCAAACCCCAAACACAAAACACCAAACACCAAATCCCAATCCCGAACCCCAATCCCAAACACCAAACATCAAACACCAAACCCCAAACACAAAACACCAAACACCAAACCCCAAACACAAAACACCAAACACCAAATCCCAATCCCGAACCCCAATCCCAAACACAAAACACCAACACCAAACCCCAAACACAAAACACCAACACCAAACCCCAAACACAAAACACCAAACACCAAATCCCAATCCCGAACCCCAATCCCAAACACAAAACACCAACACCAAACCCCAAACACAAAACACCAACACCAAACCCCAAACACAAAACACCAAACACCAAATCCCAATCCCGAACCCCAATCCCAAACACAAAACACCAACACCAAACCCCAAACACAAAACACCAACACCAAACCCCAAACACAAAACACCAAACACCAAATCCCAATCCCGAACCCCAATCCCAAACACCAAACATCAAACACCAAACCCCAAACACAAAACACCAAACACCAAACACCAACACCAAACCCCAAACACAAAACACCAAACACCAAATCCCAATCCCGAACCCCAATCCCAAACACCAAACATCAAACACCAACACCAAACCCCAACACCAAACACTAAACACTAAACACCAACACCAAACCTCAATCCCAAACACCAAACCCCAAACACAAAACACCAAACACCAAATCCCAATCCCGAACCCCAATCCCAAACACCAAACATCAAACACCAAACCCCAAACACAAAACACCAACACCAAACCCCAAACACAAAACACCAAACACCAAATCCCAATCCCGAACCCCAATCCCAAACACCAAACATCAAACACCAAACCCCAAACACAAAACACCAAACACCAAATCCCAATCCCGAACCCCAATCCCAAACACAAAACACCAACACCAAACCCCAAACACAAAACACCAACACCAAACCCCAAACACAAAACACCAAACACCAAATCCCAATCCCGAACCCCAATCCCAAACACCAAACATCAAACACCAAACCCCAAACACAAAACACCAAACACCAAACACCAACACCAAACCCCAAACACAAAACACCAAACACCAAATCCCAATCCCGAACCCCAATCCCAAACACCAAACATCAAACACCAACACCAAACCCCAACACCAAACACTAAACACTAAACACCAACACCAAACCTCAATCCCAAACACCAAACCCCAAACACAAAACACCAAACACCAAATCCCAATCCCGAACCCCAATCCCAAACACCAAACATCAAACACCAAACCCCAAACACAAAACACCAACACCAAACCCCAAACACAAAACACCAAACACCAAATCCCAATCCCGAACCCCAATCCCAAACACCAAACATCAAACACCAAACCCCAAACACAAAACACCAAACACCAAACACCAACACCAAACCCCAAACACAAAACACCAAACACCAAATCCCAATCCCGAACCCCAATCCCAAACTCCAAACACAAAACACCAACACCAAACCCCAATCCCAAACACCAACACCAAATCCCAATCCCGAACACCCGACACCAACACCAAACCCCAACACGAAACACTAAACACTAAACACCAACACCAAACCTCAATCCCAAACACCAAACATCAAACACCAAACCCCAAACACAAAACACCAACACCAAACCTCAATCCCAAACACCAAACCCCCAAACCAAACCCCAAACACAAAACACCAACACTAAACCCCAAACACAAAACACCAAACACCAAACACCAAACCCCAAACACAAAACACCAAACACCAAATCCCAATCCCGAACCCCAATCCCAAACACCAAACATCAAACACGAACACCAAACACCAAACACAAAACACCAACACCAAACCTCAATCCCGAACCCCAATCCCAAACACCAACACCAAACCCCAACACCAAACACAAAACACTAAACACCAACACCAAACCTCAATCCCAAACACCAAACACTAAACACTAAACACCAACACCAAACCTCAATCCCAAACACCAAACACAAAACACCAACACCAAACCCCAAACACCAAACACCAAACCCCAATCCCGAACCCCAATCCCAAACACCAACACCAAACCCCAAACACCAAACACCAACACCAAATCCCAATCCCGAACACCCGACACCAAACACCAACACCAAACACTAAACACTAAACACCAACACCAAACCTCAATCCCAAACACCAAACATCAAACACCAAACCCCAACACCAAACACAAAACACTAAACACCAACACCAAACCTCAATCCTAAACACCAAACCCCCAAACCAAACCCCAAACACAAAACACCAACACTAAACCCCAAACACAAAACACCAAACACCAAATCCCAATCCCGAACCCCAATCCCAAACACCAAACATCAAACACCAAACACCAAACCTCAATCCCAAACACCAAACACCAAATCCCAATCCCGAACCTCAATCCCAAACACCAAACATCAAACACCAAACCCCAAACACAAAACACCAAACACCAAATCCCAATCCTGAACACCCGACACCAAACACCAACACCTAACACTAAACACTAAACACCAACACCAAACCACAAACACAAAACCCCAACCACAAAACACCAAATCCCAATCCCAAACCCCAATCCCAAACACAAAACACCAACACCAACCCCAAACACAAAACACCAACACCAAACCCCAAACACAAAACACCAAACACCAAATCCCAATCCCGAACCCCAATCCCAAACACCAAACATCAAACACCAAACCCCAAACACAAAACACCAAACACCAAATCCCAATCCCGAACCCCAATCCCAAACACAAAACACCAACACCAAACCCCAAACACAAAACACCAACACCAAACCCCAAACACAAAACACCAAACACCAAATCCCAATCCCGAACCCCAATCCCAAACACCAAACATCAAACACCAAACCCCAAACACAAAACACCAAACACCAAACCCCAAACACAAAACACCAAACACCAAATCCCAATCCCGAACCCCAATCCCAAACACAAAACACCAACACCAAACCCCAAACACAAAACACCAACACCAAACCCCAAACACAAAACACCAAACACCAAATCCCAATCCCGAACCCCAATCCCAAACACAAAACACCAACACCAAACCCCAAACACAAAACACCAACACCAAACCCCAAACACAAAACACCAAACACCAAATCCCAATCCCGAACCCCAATCCCAAACACCAAACATCAAACACCAAACCCCAAACACAAAACACCAAACACCAAACACCAACACCAAACCCCAAACACAAAACACCAAACACCAAATCCCAATCCCGAACCCCAATCCCAAACACCAAACATCAAACACCAACACCAAACCCCAACACCAAACACTAAACACTAAACACCAACACCAAACCTCAATCCCAAACACCAAACCCCAAACACAAAACACCAAACACCAAATCCCAATCCCGAACCCCAATCCCAAACACCAAACATCAAACACCAAACCCCAAACACAAAACACCAACACCAAACCCCAAACACAAAACACCAAACACCAAATCCCAATCCCGAACCCCAATCCCAAACACCAAACATCAAACACCAAACCCCAAACACAAAACACCAAACACCAAATCCCAATCCCGAACCCCAATCCCAAACACAAAACACCAACACCAAACCCCAAACACAAAACACCAACACCAAACCCCAAACACAAAACACCAAACACCAAATCCCAATCCCGAACCCCAATCCCAAACACCAAACATCAAACACCAAACCCCAAACACAAAACACCAAACACCAAACACCAACACCAAACCCCAAACACAAAACACCAAACACCAAATCCCAATCCCGAACCCCAATCCCAAACACCAAACATCAAACACCAACACCAAACCCCAACACCAAACACTAAACACTAAACACCAACACCAAACCTCAATCCCAAACACCAAACCCCAAACACAAAACACCAAACACCAAATCCCAATCCCGAACCCCAATCCCAAACACCAAACATCAAACACCAAACCCCAAACACAAAACACCAACACCAAACCCCAAACACAAAACACCAAACACCAAATCCCAATCCCGAACCCCAATCCCAAACACCAAACATCAAACACCAAACCCCAAACACAAAACACCAAACACCAAACACCAACACCAAACCCCAAACACAAAACACCAAACACCAAATCCCAATCCCGAACCCCAATCCCAAACTCCAAACACAAAACACCAACACCAAACCCCAATCCCAAACACCAACACCAAATCCCAATCCCGAACACCCGACACCAACACCAAACCCCAACACGAAACACTAAACACTAAACACCAACACCAAACCTCAATCCCAAACACCAAACATCAAACACCAAACCCCAAACACAAAACACCAACACCAAACCTCAATCCCAAACACCAAACCCCCAAACCAAACCCCAAACACAAAACACCAACACTAAACCCCAAACACAAAACACCAAACACCAAACACCAAACCCCAAACACAAAACACCAAACACCAAATCCCAATCCCGAACCCCAATCCCAAACACCAAACATCAAACACGAACACCAAACACCAAACACAAAACACCAACACCAAACCTCAATCCCGAACCCCAATCCCAAACACCAACACCAAACCCCAACACCAAACACAAAACACTAAACACCAACACCAAACCTCAATCCCAAACACCAAACACTAAACACTAAACACCAACACCAAACCTCAATCCCAAACACCAAACACAAAACACCAACACCAAACCCCAAACACCAAACACCAAACCCCAATCCCGAACCCCAATCCCAAACACCAACACCAAACCCCAAACACCAAACACCAACACCAAATCCCAATCCCGAACACCCGACACCAAACACCAACACCAAACACTAAACACTAAACACCAACACCAAACCTCAATCCCAAACACCAAACATCAAACACCAAACCCCAACACCAAACACAAAACACTAAACACCAACACCAAACCTCAATCCTAAACACCAAACCCCCAAACCAAACCCCAAACACAAAACACCAACACTAAACCCCAAACACAAAACACCAAACACCAAATCCCAATCCCGAACCCCAATCCCAAACACCAAACATCAAACACCAAACACCAAACCTCAATCCCAAACACCAAACACCAAATCCCAATCCCGAACCTCAATCCCAAACACCAAACATCAAACACCAAACCCCAAACACAAAACACCAAACACCAAATCCCAATCCTGAACACCCGACACCAAACACCAACACCTAACACTAAACACTAAACACCAACACCAAACCACAAACACAAAACCCCAACCACAAAACACCAAATCCCAATCCCAAACCCCAATCCCAAACACAAAACACCAACACCAAACCCCAAACACAAAACACCAACACCAAACCCCAAACACAAAACACCAAACACCAAATCCCAATCCCGAACCCCAATCCCAAACACCAAACATCAAACACCAAACCCCAAACACAAAACACCAAACACCAAATCCCAATCCCGAACCCCAATCCCAAACACAAAACACCAACACCAAACCCCAAACACAAAACACCAACACCAAACCCCAAACACAAAACACCAAACACCAAATCCCAATCCCGAACCCCAATCCCAAACACCAAACATCAAACACCAAACCCCAAACACAAAACACCAAACACCAAACACCAACACCAAACCCCAAACACAAAACACCAAACACCAAATCCCAATCCCGAACCCCAATCCCAAACACCAAACATCAAACACCAACACCAAACCCCAACACCAAACACTAAACACTAAACACCAACACCAAACCTCAATCCCAAACACCAAACCCCAAACACAAAACACCAAACACCAAATCCCAATCCCGAACCCCAATCCCAAACACCAAACATCAAACACCAAACCCCAAACACAAAACACCAACACCAAACCCCAAACACAAAACACCAAACACCAAATCCCAATCCCGAACCCCAATCCCAAACACCAAACATCAAACACCAAACCCCAAACACAAAACACCAAACACCAAACACCAACACCAAACCCCAAACACAAAACACCAAACACCAAATCCCAATCCCGAACCCCAATCCCAAACTCCAAACACAAAACACCAACACCAAACCCCAATCCCAAACACCAACACCAAATCCCAATCCCGAACACCCGACACCAACACCAAACCCCAACACGAAACACTAAACACTAAACACCAACACCAAACCTCAATCCCAAACACCAAACATCAAACACCAAACCCCAAACACAAAACACCAACACCAAACCTCAATCCCAAACACCAAACCCCCAAACCAAACCCCAAACACAAAACACCAACACTAAACCCCAAACACAAAACACCAAACACCAAACACCAAACCCCAAACACAAAACACCAAACACCAAATCCCAATCCCGAACCCCAATCCCAAACACCAAACATCAAACACGAACACCAAACACCAAACACAAAACACCAACACCAAACCTCAATCCCGAACCCCAATCCCAAACACCAACACCAAACCCCAACACCAAACACAAAACACTAAACACCAACACCAAACCTCAATCCCAAACACCAAACACTAAACACTAAACACCAACACCAAACCTCAATCCCAAACACCAAACACAAAACACCAACACCAAACCCCAAACACCAAACACCAAACCCCAATCCCGAACCCCAATCCCAAACACCAACACCAAACCCCAAACACCAAACACCAACACCAAATCCCAATCCCGAACACCCGACACCAAACACCAACACCAAACACTAAACACTAAACACCAACACCAAACCTCAATCCCAAACACCAAACATCAAACACCAAACCCCAACACCAAACACAAAACACTAAACACCAACACCAAACCTCAATCCTAAACACCAAACCCCCAAACCAAACCCCAAACACAAAACACCAACACTAAACCCCAAACACAAAACACCAAACACCAAATCCCAATCCCGAACCCCAATCCCAAACACCAAACATCAAACACCAAACACCAAACCTCAATCCCAAACACCAAACACCAAATCCCAATCCCGAACCTCAATCCCAAACACCAAACATCAAACACCAAACCCCAAACACAAAACACCAAACACCAAATCCCAATCCTGAACACCCGACACCAAACACCAACACCTAACACTAAACACTAAACACCAACACCAAACCACAAACACAAAACCCCAACCACAAAACACCAAATCCCAATCCCAAACCCCAATCCCAAACACAAAACACCAACACCAAACCCCAAACACAAAACACCAACACCAAACCCCAAACACAAAACACCAAACACCAAATCCCAATCCCGAACCCCAATCCCAAACACCAAACATCAAACACCAAACCCCAAACACAAAACACCAAACACCAAATCCCAATCCCGAACCCCAATCCCAAACACAAAACACCAACACCAAACCCCAAACACAAAACACCAACACCAAACCCCAAACACAAAACACCAAACACCAAATCCCAATCCCGAACCCCAATCCCAAACACCAAACATCAAACACCAAACCCCAAACACAAAACACCAAACACCAAACACCAACACCAAACCCCAAACACAAAACACCAAACACCAAATCCCAATCCCGAACCCCAATCCCAAACACCAAACATCAAACACGAACACCAAACACCAAACACAAAACACCAACACCAAACCTCAATCCCGAACCCCAATCCCAAACACCAACACCAAACCCCAACACCAAACACAAAACACTAAACACCAACACCAAACCTCAATCCCAAACACCAAACACTAAACACTAAACACCAACACCAAACCTCAATCCCAAACACCAAACACAAAACACCAACACCAAACCCCAAACACCAAACACCAAACCCCAATCCCGAACCCCAATCCCAAACACCAACACCAAACCCCAAACACCAAACACCAACACCAAATCCCAATCCCGAACACCCGACACCAAACACCAACACCAAACACTAAACACTAAACACCAACACCAAACCTCAATCCCAAACACCAAACATCAAACACCAAACCCCAACACCAAACACAAAACACTAAACACCAACACCAAACCTCAATCCTAAACACCAAACCCCCAAACCAAACCCCAAACACAAAACACCAACACTAAACCCCAAACACAAAACACCAAACACCAAATCCCAATCCCGAACCCCAATCCCAAACACCAAACATCAAACACCAAACACCAAACCTCAATCCCAAACACCAAACACCAAATCCCAATCCCGAACCTCAATCCCAAACACCAAACATCAAACACCAAACCCCAAACACAAAACACCAAACACCAAATCCCAATCCTGAACACCCGACACCAAACACCAACACCTAACACTAAACACTAAACACCAACACCAAACCACAAACACAAAACCCCAACCACAAAACACCAAATCCCAATCCCAAACCCCAATCCCAAACACAAAACACCAACACCAAACCCCAAACACAAAACACCAACACCAAACCCCAAACACAAAACACCAAACACCAAATCCCAATCCCGAACCCCAATCCCAAACACCAAACATCAAACACCAAACCCCAAACACAAAACACCAAACACCAAATCCCAATCCCGAACCCCAATCCCAAACACAAAACACCAACACCAAACCCCAAACACAAAACACCAACACCAAACCCCAAACACAAAACACCAAACACCAAATCCCAATCCCGAACCCCAATCCCAAACACCAAACATCAAACACCAAACCCCAAACACAAAACACCAAACACCAAACACCAACACCAAACCCCAAACACAAAACACCAAACACCAAATCCCAATCCCGAACCCCAATCCCAAACACCAAACATCAAACACGAACACCAAACACCAAACACAAAACACCAACACCAAACCTCAATCCCGAACCCCAATCCCAAACACCAACACCAAACCCCAACACCAAACACAAAACACTAAACACCAACACCAAACCTCAATCCCAAACACCAAACACTAAACACTAAACACCAACACCAAACCTCAATCCCAAACACCAAACACAAAACACCAACACCAAACCCCAAACACCAAACACCAAACCCCAATCCCGAACCCCAATCCCAAACACCAACACCAAACCCCAAACACCAAACACCAACACCAAATCCCAATCCCGAACACCCGACACCAAACACCAACACCAAACACTAAACACTAAACACCAACACCAAACCTCAATCCCAAACACCAAACATCAAACACCAAACCCCAACACCAAACACAAAACACTAAACACCAACACCAAACCTCAATCCTAAACACCAAACCCCCAAGCCAAACCCCAAACACAAAACACCAACACTAAACCCCAAACACAAAACACCAAACACCAAATCCCAATCCCGAACCCCAATCCCAAACACCAACCATCAAACACCAAACACCAAACCTCAATCCCAAACACCAAACACCAAATCCCAATCCCGAACCTCAATCCCAAACACCAAACATCAAACACCAAACCCCAAACACAAAACACCAAACACCAAACACCAACACCAAACCCCAAACACAAAACACCAAACACCAAATCCCAATCCCGAACCCCAATCCCAAACACCAAACATCAAACACCAACACCAAACCCCAACACCAAACACTAAACACTAAACACCAACACCAAACCTCAATCCCAAACACCAAACCCCAAACACAAAACACCAAACACCAAATCCCAATCCCGAACCCCAATCCCAAACACCAAACATCAAACACCAAACCCCAAACACAAAACACCAACACCAAACCCCAAACACAAAACACCAAACACCAAATCCCAATCCCGAACCCCAATCCCAAACACCAAACATCAAACACCAAACCCCAAACACAAAACACCAAACACCAAACACCAACACCAAACCCCAAACACAAAACACCAAACACCAAATCCCAATCCCGAACCCCAATCCCAAACTCCAAACACAAAACACCAACACCAAACCCCAATCCCAAACACCAACACCAAATCCCAATCCCGAACACCCGACACCAACACCAAACCCCAACACGAAACACTAAACACTAAACACCAACACCAAACCTCAATCCCAAACACCAAACATCAAACACCAAACCCCAAACACAAAACACCAACACCAAACCTCAATCCCAAACACCAAACCCCCAAACCAAACCCCAAACACAAAACACCAACACTAAACCCCAAACACAAAACACCAAACACCAAACACCAAACCCCAAACACAAAACACCAAACACCAAATCCCAATCCCGAACCCCAATCCCAAACACCAAACATCAAACACGAACACCAAACACCAAACACAAAACACCAACACCAAACCTCAATCCCGAACCCC